>NW_022589762.1:9592927-9603074 GCF_004348235.1 Phoca vitulina
CTTCCTTCCTTCCTTCCTTCCTTCCTTCCTTCCTTCCTTCCTTCCTTCCTTCCTTCCTTCCTTCCTTCCTTCCTTCCTTCCTTCCTCCCTCCCTCCCTCCCTCCCTCCCTCCCTCCCTCCCTTCCTTCCTTCCTTCCTTCCTTCCCTCTTTCACCGGGAATAATATCAGATCTACCGCTAGTCCTGGCAGTAAGCATGATGGACTTGTTGGTATTCCTGTATGCACAACAACATTTAATTTTTCCAGCTACACAGTCGTTATGTTGTTGGCAGTTGTAAAGAATCTCATTATCTCTCAGGCAAAATACTCTATCTAGAATGTTGTATGTGGCGAAGGTAATTTTAAAGCAAACAATTTTGGATTAAAAAAAATAAGCCTACATCTATAATAGGAGAAAACAGCGAGAGGAATGATAAATTATAAGAAAACCCAGAAGTCCTGCATCTGGGTGGGTTGTGGTGGTGGTGGTGGGGGGTGCTACCTCAGGCCAGAAGGGGGCACCTTTTGTAATTCTTCAATTCAGAGGAGATACTTTCATGAAAAGTACCCCTACCCCCTCCATCCCCACCCCGGGGTGCTTTTTCTCCTGTGTGTAAAAGATACCACATGGCTAGCAGTGGTTCTCTCAGCTCCTCAGAGTTCACAGGGATTAATCTTGCGGTTAAATTCTCTCCAGTCATATCTGACAAGACAGCTTCAAACCATGGGCTCCATGGGGCTTCCCTGAGGGAAATGCATCAAGAGCAGCACCTCAAAACCAACCCGGAGGTGAGGACTGTGGAACCTCAACCTCTTGGGACTGGGAGGGCTCCTCTCACTTTGCGCAGAAGGTGAGTAGCTTTGCCAAGAGCTCCACCATCTAGGCCCCAGATGGTAGTGGTTTGGGATTAGGTGAGTGTAGGAGCCAGGCTGCGTGTGGGAAGACTTGACTTTCTGCTTATTTCCTCTGTGACTCTGGGCAAGTTACTCAACTTCTTTGTAATTCAATTTTACCTTCTAGAGCCATCCTGGCTGAAGTCATAAACATTTAATGCATATTTGTAAAAAAGGTAAGAATCTCCCTGGAATCAGATTTGGCAAGGGGAACATTGTAAATGCTGATTTTCTCTGTAAAAAAGAGATAGGGCTTGGAATAATTGTGATTTGGGCACTGAGGGAAGATATGACCTGGCATATGACCTAACTAGTAAAGATTGAGATATTTGGGGTAATAAAAATAATAAGATGCTCAATTTTACTTCTCTTTAAGCTATCAATTTCATTTTAGTCAAAGTACATTTATTGAAGTAAAAGGGTCACTTTTTAATAACATATGCAATAATTAATAGAGCAATATTGTATGATAAGAAGAATGCTGGAGGCAGACTCAGTTACACTGTGTACTAGCTTCTTTTTATCACAGTTATCTGGGTGACCAGTTAACACCTTCAGATTTTTTTTCTTTTCTTTTTCAAGAACGAACTATTAGTTTAGATCAATGGCTCCATATTATGATGTGTGTCACAATAATCTGGAGAGTTTTTGTTTGAAATATATATCCCAGGAGTGCCTGGGTGGCTCAGTTGGTTAAGCGTCAGACTCTTGATTTTGGCTCAGGTCATGATCTCAGGGTCGTGAGATGGAGCCTGGTGTTGGGCTCCTCGCTGAGTGTGGAGCCTGTTTGGGATTCTCTCACTCTCCCTCTCTTCTGAGCCCCCCCCCCCAACTCTCAAACGCTATGTCTCTCTCTCTCAAAAAAAATTATCTATCTATCTATCTATCATCTATCTATCTTTCTATCTATCTAATCTATCTTCCCATGTACTATCCCAAGTCTGTTGGATTAGAATCTTTTGCGTTGGGGACCAGTAATCTGCACTTTTTAAAAGCTACAATGACAAATTTGGAGCAATGCTTATATCTATAGTTGATTTCAGTTACAAAGTTACAAATGTAGTCCATTTCATTATCTCGTCCCACAATCAAATTCTATGATTTCATTAGTTACAAAAATACTTTTTACAACACTGTAATTATTTCTACATTGTTTCAATCTATATTGCCATCTCAGGGTCAACAACTCAAATTTTTATGTTAACAGATTATTACCAGAGGAGTTATGAGACACAAGCCTAAAAACATGTTTTAGTTCTGTTAGTTTAGGATTTATTTTCAATTGTCTTAAGCTTTCATCAACACAAAAAGAACAAAGGAAATTTTTACAATATATGATGAGTTGCTGTGACTAAATCCTGTATAGTTTGTGACTAAGCTCTGCTTTTTCTGACGATCAGGTAGAAATAACAGGTTACGTGTGAACAGGAGATGCTATCTTTCCTTTTCACAGAAATTGTACTTGATTTTCTGACTAGTGTTTCCTTTCTCTAATACTCCGGAAATCAACTCTTTCATTCAGAATTCATATTATTTCAAAAATGACCATGTCATTATTTTTCATAAGATTATTCAGAATATGTAGTAATGAATAGAGAAAACAACTGAGAATATTTGCACTTGTTTGCTCAGAAAAAAACGTAAATTAATAGTTTAAATGCTCATTTCTCACTTGAGACTTATAGACCTTTTTTTTTCTTCGAAGAATAAGACATTGATGAAACGTGTCGAAATGTATCAAGAATCTGAATGGACATTTTAAGTAAAAAAAAAGTGCACATATTTCTGTCTCATCCTTTGTATTTCCTTAGTATAGACCAGTAATTAAAAGCCGTCATTCTTTCTATTTGTGTGATGTGAGTTAAGATTCATCATGGAAAATAGGTAGCAATATTTTTTTAAAGATTTTATTTATTTGAGAGAGACAGACTGAGAGCGTGAGCAGCGGGAGGGGCAGAGGGAGAAGGAGAAGCAGACTCCCCACTGAGCAGGGAACCCGATGCAGGGCTCGATCCCAGGACCCTGGGATCATGACTTGAGCCAAAGGCAGACACTTAACTGACTGAAAAAAAATTATTTTTAATAATTTTATAAGAGGAAAGGCATTTCACTGTTTCAACTGCCTTATTTATAAGGAACAAAACAATTTTAAGACATAAACAAGTATCAAACACTCTCATATCTGATTAAAATTTTTAAAAATGAAATAAATGCATGGAACATAATCTCAATGTTGAAACAGTAGTATAATGATTTTTTCAGGTCTCAAATTATAGATAAACCATCATAGAGAGGAGCAATTGGAACTTTAACTTCTGTGGGTATTCTGACATCGAGTACAAATTCAATGATCATCTCAATAAATTTACATTGGCTCACCACATCTTTAATTGATCTGTAACAAATTTTGATTCTTGATTCAGAACTAAAACAGTTCTCTAAAGACTTAGGTTATATATCCTTACATTCTGTAAGTCATTTTTTTTAGTCTCAAGAGCAGCGGATTATTCCCTCCTACCTTTGTTTTTCTACCTCTGTGCAGCCGATTTTCCTCATCACAAATATAGACGTGTATCTTTCCCACACTTCTGTGACCTCAAAAAGCATTTATTAGGAGCTTTACTTTGATAGTTATTTCTTTTACGATCTTCTAGATTTGTTCACAGTGCTGATGTTTTCTGATTTTTAAATTGTAATTCAGATCCCACTTCCACTTAAGTTGGAACAAGAGGAAACCCTCAGATCTAAAAAAAAAAAAAAAAAAAGAATTCAGAACACTATTTTTGATAGTAAGCATGGTTGATGCACACTTGTTTCGTATTATTAAGAGTTTTGAAATTTTTTTTTTGAACATCACAACTTGTTAATGGTGATGTTGTGTTTATCAAGTTATTTCCTAAAATAGCTGTAAGATTTGGGAATATTTCAAGTGTTCTTATTCAAGGATGAATCTTAAAAACTCTTTGACGTCATGACCTTCATTTTCCAACATGTCACTGATGTCCTCATTGCAGTGGTGTAGTATATTTTTATGTTATCCTACAGGAAGGAAATTCCCTTTTGTCTAAGCATGGATGGGAATCAGTCTTGCATTTACAATTTTACTTGTGTGATACTTGGAAGAATTTTCCACAGACCAGGCTATGTCTTTGTACATTTCAAATTTTTCCCCCTCCCCCCCTTTCCTACTTGCTTCTGGTTCTGGGTTCCATAGGATCCAGTCATATCATGATATGACTTCTGGTCTTGCACCTTTATGTTATGATACAAGGTAAGTCTGTACCATGGCAGTTAAGAATATTCCTGGAAGCCATACTTATGCCCAGAAGGCTAGAAAGAATATTTTTATACCTAAATATACTTACATATGACAGAAAACTACGTATATTCATGCCACTTAACTAAGTTGAAAATGCCACCTCAACTTTCCCTTCAGAAGATTAAAAAACAAATGTTGGCCACCCCTCCAATGACATCTACACACGTGGAAGGAAATGTGATGTGATGGAAAGCAGATCAGAACAGAAAGAGACAGCATTGATTAGTTATATCTTAGGTTTACAAATTTGCAAAACATACAGCCATGAAGACACACTGCCTAGGTTCATCCAAAAATGCCCTTGAAGGGACCCAGGCCAGAAAGGAGTTTGAAGCTTCAGCTTCACCAGCTTCGAAGAAGATCCACCTCTGGACACATTCCTGTGCTTTTCAGAGAGTAGTGCTGAATGAATGAATGACTTTTTCTCTTAATGTGGAAGCCTAAGATGGAAGCTGAGATGACAGATCACTCCAAGGAAGTGGAAGACCTACAGGGGCTCTCTCCTTCATTTGTGCCCCATGTTGCCAGGTCCAGTTCAGAGCAATGCCCAGAATTGAGTGCACTATTCCAGGAGTGATCTAATTCATGCAAGGCAAGCAGAGTAGAAACATGGCCTTGCTCATTCCAGACCATTTACCTCTGTTAAGCCAGACTAAAGCTGCTTTGTTGTGTTTTTTCCTTTCCTTCTCTTTGGCAACCATGTTATGACATTAATGCATACTGAGCTTATAGTGCATGAAAAGCTTTTAATTTTTCACACTTGCTAAACCAGTTCTCTCTCAGGCTGTCACCAGGCAATTTAAGGTGCATAGATACTTAATTTTATATGTCAATTTGACTGGGCTAAGGGATGCCCCATAACTGTGTATTTCTGCGGGAGTCTGCAAAGATCTTTCTGGAAGAGGTTAGCATTCATTCTTTTATTTATTTTTAAATTTTATTTATTTATTTGAGAGAGAGAGTGAGAGCAATCACAGAGGGAAAGGGAGAAGCAGACTACCTGCTGAGCAGGGAGCCTGATGCGGGTCTCTATCCCAGGACCCTGAGATCATGACCTGAGCTGAAAGCAGATGTTCAACCAACTGAGCCACCCAGGCACACCAAGGTTAGCATTTGAATCAGTAGACTGAGTAAAGAAGATCATCCTCATCACTACAGGTGGACATCATCCAATCTGTTGAAGGCCTGAATAGAGCACAAGGCAGAGGAAGGGTGAATTTGCTCTTTGCTTGAGCTGGGGCATCCATCTTGTCTTGCCTTTGGACATCGGCATTCCTGTCTCTCAGGCCTTTGGACTCAGACTGAATTACACCACCAGCTTTCCTGGTTTTCCAGTTTGCAGACAGCAGATTGCAAGACTTCTCAGCCTCTGTAAATGAATGAGTCTATTACTATAATAAACAAACAAAGAAACAAACTTCTATTGGTTCTGTTTGTCCCATTTGAAACAACTAAAAAAACAAACAGTCTTTGTAAAAATGGCTTTCAGGAACACTGCACATCAGCAGAGGGTGATAGTCATCTCTGAGAAATGGAAAACAAAGGAGGTTTGCTCTGTGATTGCTCTAGCTTACTGACTTGAGGATGTTTCCAGGCTGCAGGGCAGTGAGACTCCAGACAGAGCCCATCCTGGCAGTCTCCCTGAGTTGAAAAGGAGCCTAGAGACCAGAGAAACAAAGGCTGCTGGAATTTGCAGGACAAGAAAGAAGAATGCTGCTATTAAGTTTTTAATATCCACATTCGTAAGTAGTATCATAAGCACATCTTTTCGTGTGCTCATTAGCTACTGATATAACTTCTTAGGTGAAATGTCTATTCCTGTATTTTGAGTATATTTAACTTCGGCTCCTTATTTTCTTATTATTGAACTGTAAGTGTTCTTTATACATTCTGAATAAAAGTCCTTTATCAAATAGATAATTTACAAATATTTCCCCTAATCTATGATTTGCATTAATTGACATTTATGGAACATTCCACTTGCAGTATACATAGGCTTTTCAAGTGCACACAGAATGCTTCACAGGATAGACTATATTCTGGGCCATAAAACAGGACAAACCTTAATGGATGTAGAATTATTCAAGTTAAATAAAACACGCTGTTAGACCAAAATGGAAATAAATTAGAAATCAACAATGGAAAGATATCTAGGAAATTCCCAAATATTTGTAAACTAAATAATGCATTTATAAATAATCTGTGGATCAAATAATAAATCAGAAAAAAATTAGAAACTATTTGTAAATGAACACAAACATAAAAATTTGTAAAATGCTAGTAAAGCAGTACTTACTCAAAAATTTACGGCTATAAATAAAAAAGAAGAAAGATCTTAAATGAAGGATTATAGTTTTCATCTTACAAAATTGGAAAAAAAAAAGCAAGTGAAATCCAATGTAAGCAGAAGAAAGGAAACAGTTAAGATAAAATTGAAAAATCAATGAAATAGAACACAGAAAAACTACAGTAGGTCAAGAAAAAGGGATAAACGTTACCCCGAGTGGAAAGGCACAATTGTAGGTGATTTGTAGAGAATACTCGAGAAAACAGAAAAAATTTGCTACAATCAACAAATGAGTTTACAAGGATGTAGGATATAAGATCAATATACAATAATAATGAATTTCAATCTATAATTCACATCATATACAAATATTAACCTGGGGATAAAGTTAATTATTTCTAAATTAATCTATAATGGGTCATAGATCTAATATAAAGCCTTAAACTGTAATAGTTCTAGAAGAAAGCAGAGGAGAAATCTTTTGAGCTTGAGATAAGTAAAGATTTTTTTAAGATACAACCCCAAATGCAGGATACATAAAAGAAAAAAATATATATAAATTGCACTTCATCAAAATTAAGAACAGGTCTTTGAAAGATGCTCTTAAAGAAATGAAAAGACAGGCCACTGACTAGTAAAAACATTTTTGCAAATCACATGTCTCATAAAGGACTTGAAGAAAAAATATATTTTATATCTATTATATATAAATATGTATTTATATTTATTATATATATCATTCAAAACTCAATGATAAAACAAGCAATTAAAAAAAGATTTGAATGGACACTTCACAAAGAAAGATATATGGATGGTAAATAAGCACATGAAAAGATGCTTATCATCATTAGTCATTAAGAAAATGAAAATTAGAGACCAGGACACCTGTATTATAATGTACAAAATCAAAAAGTTTGATCACACTAAGTGTTGGCAAGTGATGCAGCTGTTGGAACTCATATGATGTTGGTGCGGGAACAAAAAATGGCACAACATCCTTGGAAAACAGTCTGGCTATTTCTTAAATAGACAAACATTGTGTTAAGTGACAAAGGCTACATATTATATGACATTATGTAATAAATCTAGAATAAACCAATCTGTAGAGATAGCAGATTAGCAGTTTTCTAAGGTGGAGAGGGGTGTGAGTGACTGCTAATGGCTACAAGATTTTATGTTTGGTTGCACAACCCTGTCGGTATGCTGGAAAACATTGAATCATACATTTTAAGCTGATGAACTTTATGGTATGTAAATCCTATCTCAATAAAGTTATTTTTAAAAGGTTATATACATGTTTCATATGACTGAACCATTCCACTCTTAGGTTTTTACTCAGGAATAATGAAAGCATATGTTCATACAGAGACTTGTATACAAATGTTCATAGCAACTTTATTTCTAACCGCCAAAACTGGAAATAAGCCAAATGTCCAACAACCAGTGAATTGGTTAAAGAAATTGTGGTATATTCAGATAAGAGAATACTATTCAGTGATAAAATAACAATGACATCTGACATATAAAATACAACCAATGCATTTTAAAATAATTGTAGTGAATGAACCAAGTCTGTGAAAAAGAGTACATATCTTATAATTCAATTTACATAAAATTCCAGAAAATTCAAACCTAACTACAGTGACAAAAGACATAGCCTAGTGACTGAGGTGGGGCAGAGAGATTTGGGAAGATCACAAAGGAGCAGGAGTAAACTGAAGATAATGGATATGTTCATTATTTTAATTGTGGTGATGGTGTCGGGTGCATATGTATATCAAATTTATCAATTTGTATTCTTTAAACATGTGTATTTTATTTTATGTCAATTACACCTCAATAGATCTGTTAAAAAATTTTAAGCATAAGGGAAAATACAAATAATCAACTAATATAGAAAAAAGTTGTGTTTCTGTCACCAGATGAGCCCCAAAGAGCTCCATAGAGAACTTTTCTAAAAGATGGGTGTTTTTCTAGTATCTCCCCGATAGATGTTCCCACCCAGATAAACCTGATGTCAGACCACAAGAAACTGGATCGAACCAGACAGGCCCAAGATGACAAAGTGGGCCAAAGTTCATAATATTCCTTCATTGTATTACATTAACATAGTAAAATATCCTCCCCAAGGGTGTTGTGCCACGAAATAAGGAAGAAAAAGGAATGTGGCCTACCTTCCTGGAAGTCATCTCCTTCTCCTGCAATCTGGTCGACATTAAGCACCGCTGGTTTGCCCCCCAGCCATGTCATCTATGCCCC
The DNA here is from genome assembly GCF_004348235.1 of Phoca vitulina. Classification (NCBI taxonomy): domain Eukaryota; kingdom Metazoa; phylum Chordata; class Mammalia; order Carnivora; family Phocidae; genus Phoca; species Phoca vitulina. The sequence continues at coordinate 9,601,667 of NW_022589762.1, forward strand.
TCCACCTCTCAGGAGAAGGGGTCTTTAGAGCATAAGTTCCCCTTCTACATTCTCTGGCCATTGAATAAATTACCTTCGTGCCATCAAATAATGTTTGTTATTTGACTATTTGGTGAATGGTATTGAGTAGGGAAGGAATCTACCAGTTCCATAACATTTCATGCAGTTTTGTGGCTATTTTTCTTTCATTTTTGCTATGATGTACACAAGTTTCACATTTGATTATCAATAAACCTATCTATTTCTTTTTATGATTCCTGCCTTATTTAGACAATTATAGAAAATCATTCTTTATATAACCTATTTCTCCCTCTTGAATCTTTTGGTTTGGCCTCCATATGACGAAATTGTTCTGTGGTTGTCAAAAGACCACTTTGCTCTCTCTGTCTCAGAGACCCTGAAGTTCTTAATGCTCATTTTGATTATTTTACCTATCAAAATGTTTCCTTAATAATAAGTAATTAGGAGGCTATTGCTCTTGGTTGAATCAAATGCACAGTAAGTGATTGAAAAGATGATTATTCACACATTAGTAATCACTGGTAAAATTTCTTATAGGAGAAAGAGAAATGAAAGACTTTTAGGTGGTATAGAATAGATGTCTTTGGGAAAATGTGTGTGTGTTTGTCTGCTTGTTTTGAGAAATGATATAGTCATATGTTTAAGAGTTCAGACTCTGCATCAGACTGTAGAGATCCACAGTCTAGTTCCAACCCCACATTAAGTAACTTGTTCTCACTGCCACTTAGTTTCCTCATCTATAAACTGGAAACCATAGAGTGGTTTGAGTGTTAAATGAAATAATATGTGTCACTTAATGCCATAAATACTCAAAACAATTTAAAAATAACATCTACTATTTAAATAAGTGATATAAATCATAAAATATCTGTTTCTATTATTTCAAAATAAGTGAATACCTACCTCATTTTTCATTTTCTGCCTCCAGTCTTAAGTGTGTTTGTGTAAATGAACTGCACTTTGCACCAAGTGGGCTTCATCAACCCCATTCGTGTATTTGTTTATTCAACACAGATATATTTTTACAGCTACATTCCTCAAGCGTTCTACTAGGTGATATAAATCCAAAGATAGAAAAGAAATGATCTCTGCTACTTACACAGGTAACTCCAATATTCATATGGTAAGTACAAGAATACAAAAAATTCTTAGTTACTGAATGATCTTAAGGTCAATCTTAGCTTTTTACTTCACTTTTTAAATTGCTCTAAGTTCTATTGCCGTAATATTGTCATCATTTCCTTTCTTTTAAGTCATTATCATTTTCCTTCCTCTTCTTCTTCTTCCTCTTCCCCTTCTTCTTCCTCTTCTCTTCTCTTCTTCTTCTTCTTCTTCTTCTTTTCTTCTTCTTCTTCTTCTTCTTCTTCTTCTTCTTCTTCTTCTTCTT
>NW_022589762.1:9603084-9680502 GCF_004348235.1 Phoca vitulina
TTCTTCTTCTTCTTCTTCTTCTTCTTCTTCTTCTTCTTCTTCTTCTTCTTCTTCTTCTTCTTCTTCTTCTTCACCATATTTGCCTTCTATTTTCCCCCACTCCCCTCCAGCCTTTTGGAGAATGGTCTCTTCAAGTAAAGATACTGCTGAAAGAACTTCTCCTTTAGTTCCAAATCTTCTCCTTTTAATAGCAATTCTTCTGATAATATACCTGGCTCCCAATTAGTCTGTTTGCTACTTCATATCCACTTAGATATATGCTGGTCTAATTTATTATTTTTTTCCTGTGAAATTTCAAATAAATCACAAAAGCATAGAACATATATGATGAAATTTTAGGTAAACCAGAGTCTTCAAAATATGCCCAAGAAATGCCAGAACCACTGCAGAGAGGAAATAAGTGGCCAGCAAAGGAAGAGACTGTGGTTGTCCTTCCACAGATGCTTTTCTTTGATATAGAAAAACAATTTATAGTTCTGCACACAACTCTTGGCAAATTGAACCAAATATGTCTAGAATTCAAACACAGGATCATCCTTGTTCTATTCACCAACAATATACATTTAAATCTTTATCTCTACCTATTTTCTCCACTGTTACAGTAGAAATAATATCTTTGCTCCTATAAAAAGCAAACCCAGCCACTTGTACTCTGGAATCCATTTCCTCTTGACTTCTCAAAACACTATTGAGTTATTCCTTTTCCACCCTTTCTTGCAATATCAATTTTTTCCTTTTCACTGATTCATTTCTATTACCAAAAAATGCTCTAGGACTCACTATATTTTTAAAACAACTCCCATGACCAGACATATTCCTCTAGCTACTATCCCATTATTCCTCTCAGAGTATACTTGTCAATAGATTTGGCTAAGTATACACTCTCAAATGCCTCACCTTCTGCTCTCTTTTCAATATATTCTGTTCTCTTCTCTTCACAAAATAAGGTCTGATCAATGTCACTAAGGATTCCACATTGCCAAATTCAATGGCAATTTTGCTATCCTTGTGTTTCTTGAACTTTGAGCAGCATTTAACACAGTTGATTGACTACTTCTGACTTAAAAAAAATTTCTTTTATGGATTTCTGAACTTGTCTTTGTATTTCTTCTTCCATCCTTAACTTCCCCTTCTCAATCTTACCTACTGGCTTCCATCCCTCTGTTTTAGCTGCAACTGTCAAAGTTCCTCAAGGGACAGGACTCAGCCCCATGCAAGCACTTTCTAGAGCTAATTCTGCTTCATGTATAGTTCTTTTTCCTGAGTTCCTGGTACAAATATCTGCCTGCCTCTTTGACATTTCCCTTTGGATATCTAATAGGCATCTCAAACTTATGTCCAGAATCAGATCATTCTTTCTCCAATTATGTCTCCTCAATCCTTTATTCCCAAGTCTTCTTTATTTCAGTGAAATACAAGGGATTTAAATTTTAGGACAGTGAATTTATTTGTATGATATTATAATGGTGGATTCATGACATTATGTTTTAGTCAAAACCCACTGAACTTTATGGTGGAAAGAGTGAACCTTAATGTATGCAAATTAAAAAAATAATTTTGGAGGCTATGAACTCATGGGACCAACTGAAAGAGTTCCTGTGGCCAAAGCTGGAACAATGTGAGCAACAAAATAAATAAAGTAGTATTGGATTGTAACGGAAAATATCAAATAAATACGAATGAGTTTTATTGACATAAATGATTGATAAAGAAGTAAATGGGAGATTAGACAAAAATCACCTGCAGAAGATTTCTAAATAATTCATGTAGATACTCTGTTGTGAAAGAGAAATGGTATAACTCTCCACTTCTTAAGTGTGGGCTGCACATATTAACTTCCTTTCAAAGGGTACAGTATGGAAATGGAGAAAAGAGAGTAACTTTTATACTCTTTATAAATTGTGGTAAGAATGGCAATTCATCTCTGTGATCTTCCTCCAAAAACCTTTAACCCAAGTGTAATGATGAGAAAAACATCAGACTACCCCAATTTGAGAATATTCTACAAAATATCTGACCCACTTTTCTCAAAACTGTAAAAAAACAAAAAACAAAACCAAACATCAAAAACAAGGAAAGAATGTGAAACTGTCAGCCAAGATTATCCTAAGAAGACGTGAAGAATAAAGGTACTGTGGTATCCTGAATGTGGTCCTTGAATAGCAAAATGTATTAACTAAAAACTAAGAAAAGGTTTTAGATGAAAAATGAATTAAGTATAGACTTTAATTAATAATAATGCATGAATATTGATTCATTAATTTTGACTTACCATACTAGTGTAACATGGTAATGATAGGGGAAATTGGGTATGATGTATATGGGAACTTTCTGTACTACTTTCACAATTTTTCTGCCAATTTAAAACTATCCTAAAAGGAATAGTTTACTTAAAAAAAATGAAGTTCAACTCACTCTTAAATCACATCCTTTGTGGTTTTCAGCTATTGGGTTTATTTCAATGCCACAGTTTGTAGAAACTGACTCTGCTTTTGATCAGGTAATGTCTCTCTTTCCATCTCATTCAAATATGGATTATTCTATTTACAGGATGTTTGGACAGAGGCAAAACACAGAGAGATCAATGATGCAGAAGCCAAAAAAGCATCCCTATCATTGCCAACACAAGTGGGCATGCAAAGGTAAGAACCTATAACCTCCATTAGACCACAGATTGTAATACAGTTAGAATTTTCTGTGTGTCTTTTAATCCTAGACTTTTAATGAGAACTTTTAAGAATTTGAACTAGAATCTGTTAATCAGAAAATGTTTTATCTTACTTTTAAATAATATGTTTATGTAGATCTTATTAAATTGAATGTAATGGATCAGATTTTATTTGACCTGGGTTGAAGATTATGAAAGTGTTATAATGCTATTTTATTAAAGCAAAGTATGTAATTATAAAGGTTAGCATCTGAGATTTGTTTCATGAATTGATGTAAATATAAAATTCTTATTTCAAACAACATTTGAGGGACGCCTGGGTGGCTCAGTTGGTTAAGCGACTGCCTTCGGCTCAGGTCATGATCCTGGAGTCCCGGGATCGAGTCCCGCATCAGGCTCCCTGCTCGGCAGGGAGTCTGCTTCTCCCTCTGACCCTCCTCCCTCTCATGCTCTCTGTCTCTCATTCTCTCTCTCTCAAATAAATAAATAAAATCTTTAAAAAAAAAAAAAAAAAAAAAAAAACAACATTTGAGAAGATGGCTACAAAACTCAGTCTTGCTTATATTTCTCTTTTTGACATTCATTTTTATTATTATTCAGTTATTCTGGTATTACTTATATTTTGCCTTTCCAGGCTTTAGTCCCACTGAATAATATCTGTGTGATTCAGAAAAGATGTAAATGAAGGTAGATGACAAATTTTAGTGGCAGTGTTTTGACTAACCAGCTGATCAACTAATATCCACCAATTTGATTGTTTGTGAATTGTAGTTGTTGAATGGAAGTGTTACATAAGAAGGATATTTAATAAATAGTACATGAAATATATTGACCTCAAAATTTAGCATCAATAAACCCAATTCTTTAAAGATAACTAAGTATGCGTTCATATCAAGATAATTTAAACAGAGATTGTATATTATATTCCCTCTCCTTAAGACAATGTGCACCCTCAGAATTTTACATTTCTATGATGCATTTTCAAGTTTGTTTTAAATGCCTAAATGTTTCAGAAAGAAAAATTATTTATTACAGATTACCCTAAATGTCCCAAGTGGCATCACACTGTTCCGAGACTGAGCAGCATTGTGCTGGTTATACTCATTGCCACAGTGACAGGACTAACTATTTGGGGTGAGTAAACTGAAAGCTGTATGTTCAACTATAGAGATTAATGTATTTCCTTTGGAGTTTCCCTTTATTTCTCTAACTTTTCCAGAATCATTTTTCACATTTACCTTACATATCCTCTCACTATTACTTAAACTACATTGGTATTAAATGACACAGTTGATAATTCCGTTAATAATGAGTATTTTTGTCCCTATACACAGGAGGCAACAAACTTGTAAATTTAGAAAGCCTATTCTGCTTATAATTTTAATTAATTGGTAAATTGTGTGGGTTTGGCAGTCACAATTCTATGAAGTGAAGTTTTATATTTTGGTAAAAGCACTTACATTATTTGACCCTTTTTTTTTTTTTTTTTTTTTTTAAAGATTTTATTTATTTATTTGACAGAGAGAGACACAGTGAGAGAGGGAACACAAGCAGGGGGAGTGGGAGAGGGAGAAGCAGGCTTTCCGCTGAGCCAGCAGCCCGATGCGGGGCTCGATCCCAGGACCCTGGGATCATGACCTGAGCCGAAGGCAGACGCTTAACGACTGAGCCACCCAGGCGCCCCTATTTGACCCTTTAAATAAAGCTTTTGGACTTTGGAAGTAGTTTGATATTTTGAAGTTTTGACAAAATTTATCAGCTGTTTGAAAATTTAAGACCAAGTTAAATTTAACTTGAATTATTCCTAAAATGAGCTCTACTTCAAGAAGAGCTATGGGTAATTATATCTATTATTGTTTCTATTTGTTGTGACCTTCTTTTTTTCTTTTTTCTTTTTTCGAGGTGGGGGACGTTCAGAGGGAGAGGGAGAGAGAGAATTTTAATCAGGCTCCACACCCAGCACAGAGCTCTCTATGGGGCTTGATCTCACAACTCTGAGATCATGACCTGAGAAGAAATCAGGAGTCAGACACTTAACTGACTGAGCCACCCAGGTGTCCCTGTTGTGACCCTCTATGTGTTAGAAATTGTGATAAGCATTTTACATACATCATTTTTTAGTCTTGAGACAGCTCTGTTTGTTAAGCATTTTCCCCTTTTTTATATATGAGTAAACTGAGAAACAGAAAAGCTATGTAAAATTTCAAGATCACACAGCATTCTAACCTATCATACCAAACAGACACAAATTTCAATATATTTTTAATTTTATTTAGATAATTTTTATTGTTTGTTTCTACTTACATTTTCATAAGTGGAAATCTCCTGAGTCTCTAAGTTTATTCATCCTTTGTCAAAATATAGGGTTGAAATACTATAGACAGGTTTCTTAGCCACCAGTGTGCATTCATTTGTAGTTTTGTTTTAACGGATGATTAAAAGGCACAAGCTTATATTTATGGAAATCTAATTAGTGTTACTCCTTTCCTTCATTTGTCAGTAAGTCACCTAAGTAGTGAGCACAGAATCAAAGATTGCGATTGTATGAATATTTCTCCCAGGAAACAGCAGGACAATACAAACTTCACAAGTAAGTGGTTATATTTCATTGTATTATAGAGGAGGAAAAAATTTCCTCTACCCTCTTAAGTTTGGTACCAGGGGGCCTGTTAATTAAACTGTCAAAAGACCAATTAACAGGAAGAAAAGGTTTATTTGCATTCATAGGAGAGGTAACAAAAGAAGTAGCTAGCTCTGCCCAGTTACAGTGAAAAGGTTTATATACCTAGCTTAGTAGGAGAAAGGGGGGGCAAGAAGTGGCTTCTCAGGGAAAAACAAATACATTTCTTTAGGAAACACAAATGGCCTTTGCAGGAGAACAAACTGGAGATAACAAAGTGAGTAATAGTGTCTGTATACACAAGTGTGTGTAGTCTTTCCCTCTTCATAGTCACAAAATTCCTCCAGAAAGGGGATTTATGGTAGAGTTCTTAGTCGTTTTTTTCTGGGAGTAAACCACTCCAAAGAGGAATTTATGACAACCTCCTATCTCAGAAGTTTCTATTTTTAGTCGGATTAGGGAAGCTCAGAGGAGGCTTCTTCCTGCATCTGTTGATTATATTAGGCATATACAAAAGATAGAAAGTCATTAACTCCTAATACCTTCACCAGTTATGGGAGGTTTTCAGGCAAAGCACAGTAAACAAGGATATGGTTGTTGTGAAGATTTAAATCCATGCCTTCTCCTTTGATAAGTTTCTAGAGATTTTGGTCATCCTCTTCTTCCTGGTACAGAGTGGAAGGACACCCTTACAAATGGAGATTTCCCTTATAACTGTAAATGTCTCTTACAAAAGGATAATTTCTACTAGGTTTTCAGACCTTCTGTGTCTGCAGTTTCTTAAAAACAACCACCTCAGGATAAACCTTATGCCAAGGAAGCATGTTTCGGGGTGGTATAGTTTGCTCTCCTTTAGCACTCTTGTGCTTCAGACTTTCTAGTGACTTTCTATAGTCTAAGGACTAAAATCTAAGGACTATAAGCCTAAGCACTTTAACATTGTTTCCCTCTGAGCCTTGATTTCCTACAATAGCAGTCTCATTTCTCATAATGCAACTTTTCGCTTTTCACTCTAGCCTCCAGCAAAACAAACCTCAGTATGGTAATAAAATGCAACATACTCTCTCAACCTTAAGTCTTTGTTCATTGATGATCCAATCCATTTCTTTTGGATATTTATCTCTCTGTTGCAACATCCTACCCTCTGAACCCTTCTAACACACACACACACACACACACACACACACACACACACACAGAGTTCAGACTATAACACTGATATAATCTGATAAAAATACACGTAGTTGGTTTTAGTTACATTTCTTATATAATAGGAAATTAAAAATAAAATCACATACATTGGATATTTATATGTTTTTACTCTGTAAACTTCCTGGTTCTCACTTTGTCTTTTTTTAAAAAAAAAATTAGAGTGTTTATTTTTTTCTTACTCATCAATGCTTGTTGTAGAATAAGATAATTAACCTTTTCTCCCAAGTTACAACTATTTTCTAAGTAAAAAATCTACCCAAACTATAAACTTTTGCATAGTTTAAATATCATGATTTATACCAAAATATATGTCTAGACCGTAAGTTAAGTTTGGATAATTAATAAATGCATTCTAATTAAATATTGATGGTCATAGAGAGTGATGGAAAATAGTATGAAAAATATAACTAATGTGCATGTTTATGTTGGCACTTTTCCCTTAAGACTTTAGTCTATATATCACATCTCTGTAATAGGTCAACTCAGTGCTTCTCCATTATGGACATTTCTATATTGCTCTCCATACATTACTCTTCTAGGCTTCTCTAGACCACTTGGAAGCCTTTCTACCATGGGGGTCCCAGCACTAAAGCACTCAAAAATTATTTGCTATTTTCATCACTTTGTCTTTGGCGTATCACTTGATCTTAAGCCAAAAGGCTGAGAAGCGATATCTTTGGCATATCAACAATAGTCTCTCACATTCTAAATAATTGTACTTTCCAGTGGATGAATTTCTTTCCACTTTACTGCACTGACAAGACCCTGGGCTTCTTTATTGCTGTAGTATGTGACTTTTAGGCAAACAAATGGAAGAGTGAAGTGAATAATTCATGTTTTATTTTAGAGGCCAGATGCTACCACAGCAAAGGTCATATCACAGTAAACCTCTAAATAAGCACAAGAGCTTAAGGTCATTTATTTCTGTCAATAATTTACGATATTAAATTTCAGCAAAACCAAAATTTGTCCCCAGCTTTGGTCTGAAGTGTGTTTTGAGGTATTTTTACTGGCCAATGCACTTAAAACCTAGTTCATTAATATACTATTTCAACGCCCATGTTGTTATGACTTATAAAATAAAATGTTCTGGGAAGAGTGTTGTGAAAATCAGGGTACTTTGCTGATTCAAAACAGAAACTTAGTATGTGATATTTTCTCCAAATAATATGATTCCTCATACTATCTCTCAAAGAGCTTCACCAGCGATAACTAACTTTCGTACACAGTATTTTATAGTTTACATTTTCATGTTCATCTCGTTTAATATATCAGGCAAGTTTGTACACAAATTTGTGGATATTTAAAAAATATACAATACTTAAGATATACAACAGTTTAAATAGAATGCAATCAATACTTATGTACCTACCATGTGGCTTAAAATATAAGAAATTATTAGTTTACTTGAAACCTGTGTGTACCTATTTTTGAAGATAGGTTTGTTTTAATACCTATTTCAAATTTTTCCTTTTCAGAGATATGTCTGGTGGTCATTGAGGTTATTGGGGTCATGGTGAAAAATTTGTTTTACAAAGTTACTGATAAAATATATCATGAAATATATATTTTTTTGTACCAGCAAGGGACTCTGGTGCCATATATCCTTATATATATGTATTTTTTTTTTCCACAGCAGTTTTCACCTTATGCCTTTTAGACTCTGTTTTACTTTGTTTCCCTATGTCCTACCACTTATTATATTGGCTGTATTAGTTATAACCTTGAGTAAGTTCCTTAACATTTACATTCGTCTCCCCACTTTATACTTGTTTACTTCTTAACTGTACTATCTTTATTTACAAAATGAGGAACATAAAATTAATAATTTTATGTATCTTATACATTTCTTGTAAGGGAAAACATTTCATATATTCGTGTGCATAAAAAGATAGGAAATTATTTGACATGTAATTACTCAATAATTATGAATATTTCTGGCATTTATCTCTTCTAAAGACTATTCATCAGTGGAAAGGGAGTTCTTTTCTTAAAAGTGGGACAAAATCTTTACTTTTAAGGGAAAAGTTTACAAAATTAGTGAAAACATTTTTTTGATATTCAAAACTTGCTCTTCTATTCTTCCTATTTTCCCATTTCAGCAAAACCGAGGCTAAACTTGTGCCCTAATAACTGGCTGCAGAAAAAAGGGAAATGCTATAATTTTTTAAAAACCTTTAAATCATGGACCGAGAGTAAAAAATCCTGTTTAATAATGAAATCTCATCTCTTGATGATCCAAGACAAGGCTGAACTGTAAGAGCTAATTTGCCATGAAAATTAGCCCTCCTAAAGCTGAGAGAAATAAGTAGGTTTTTTTTTAAAGATTTATTTTTTATTTATTTGAGAGACAACTAGAGTGAGAGAGTGAGCAAGAGAGAGAGACGAGAGTGCATGAGCAGGGGGAAGGGCAGAAGGAGAGGAAGAAGCAGACTCCCCGCTGAGCGGGGAGCCCAACACAGGGCTCAGTCCCAGGACCCTGGGATTATGACCTGAGCTGAAGGCAGAAGCTTAAGCAACTGAGCCACCCAGGTGCCCCAAAGTAGGTTTTATAATAAAAGAATTATGGTGCTCATAATTACGGCCATTTATTGAATTCCTAGCAGATGCCAGGCACTGTGGTAGGCATGCTGCAAATGTTATCAAACTTAGTGCTCACAGCAACTTTATGAGATAGGCAATATTTTCCCTACTTCCAGAAGAATCTGCAGAACTTGACAGGTTGTAAAACTTGCCTATTTCACTCAGCATGTGAGTGACAAAGCTGACATATCAATGCGTCCTTCCACAAGACCTCTTGGAAAGAAAGATACGAATATTATCAGTATCTGGCAATATCCCTAGTATCTTGGGTAGGGAAGATGGGCTCTTTAGTTTTGCTCGTGGGTAGTTTTACCATAGGCACAAGTTTTTCCCAAGACTGCACAATGGCAACAGCACTCTGAGAAAAGTTCTTGCTCCTTTAAGCAGACTTATTCATCCCTAGCTTTGTCTTCACATCCTCTTTGAGCCCCCTCAGCAGTCGCTGTTCACATCATCATCCCCATGAATCCCATTAAGCATCACATGCCTGCACATAATATATATGAGTCATGTGTTTTGAAAACCTTCTTACATCAGTTTCCTTCCCTAAATATATAGGAAACTTCTTCAGACTTCTTAAGATTTTCCTGAATAGGGAGATAAATATCAAGACTTTCTTAAGTCTGGACAAAGTCAGAAAATGTTATTTTAATAGGTTTAACTCTGTTTCCTCTGGATCCTTTTTCATAGGGTTTCATACAGAGTAATATACAAGATAGAATTTACTTTTGGATTGGATTGAACATCACACACCCACAAAAGACATGGACCTGGCTGGATGGCACCCCTTTAAATCTACAGTTGTGAGTATTTAGCATTTGAGTTTTTCAGCAGCCAGTCCCTACGGGGGGTTGCCTGAAACTCCAGATAGCCAAATGGTTCCCTAGACTGAAGACCTTGATCTTTCTTAGTAAGTGAATGATTAGGAAATTTTCCTTAGAGAAATGAAGTCTTCTAAGCTAATTTATTTTCTTATTTGGGCTTTGAGTTTATCTATAATGCTAGAGGTAGACATGGAAAACTGTAGTTTACATAAAATTCTCTAAATTTCATTTCTTTTGAAGTATTTCTTACAAGTTTACCAAATAATCCTTATTTTGATTAGTAGGAAGACTTCAATTATTGGGAAATATTAAGGAATATGTTATACATAATACAACAAATAGCATTTGACTCTTTTTATTTTATTTTTTTTAATTTTTTTAAAGATTTTATTTATTTATTTGACACAGAGAGAGAGAGAGGAATCACAAGCAGGCAGAGTGGCAGGAGCGGCAGAGGGAGAAGCAGGCTTCCCGCGGAGCAGGGAGCCTGATGTGGGACTCCATCCCAGGACTCTGGGATCGTGACCTGAGCCGAAGGCAGACGCTTAACGACTGAGCCACCCAGGCGCCCCTACATTTGACTCTTTTTAAATAGTCTCACCCCAATCAACAGTATGTGTGTCTACTTTGATGCACCTCATTCATTTCTGCTTAAATTCCATGGGTAGAGAGTGCTAAAATCTTTAGACGTTAGACACTAATCCCCAAAACACAGACAGAAGCTCCTGGGAGTCCAGGGTGAAACTTTTTACTCTCAGCATCAAGGTTTCAGGTATCACCAAAGTTAATTACACTTCTTGAAAATGTGGAATTTTGTTGTGTCTCTTAAAGAGATGTGGAGTTAAGGGGATTTAGGAAGACTATAGATGTTCTGGAGTGATAGAGCAGGCCCACCAGACTTGCTGAGGGTAGGGAAAAAAAATGCTCTGAACAGAGCAATTCACCCTACAAATGAATATTCTTATCCAGAGACTATTTACAATATTTCTTGTTAAAATTTACACTCCATACCTACCCATGCCATCATACTCTCTGTACATCAAACACTAAATTCATTTTAAAAACTTACCTTTGATTCTTTCTTTTTTTTTTAAGATTTTATTTATTTATTTGGCGGAGAGAGAGAGAGGGAGTGCACAAGCAGGGGGAGTGTCAGGCAGAGGGAGAGGGAGAAGCAGGTTCCCCGCTGAGCAGGACACCTGATGGGGGGCTTGACCCCAGGACCTTGGGATCATGACCTAAGCTGAAAGCAGACCGTTAATGGACTGAGCCACCCAGGCACCCTTACCTTTGATTATTTCTAATAGAAATGTATCATCATGTTTTTAAAGTGATGCTCTATCAACCCACTTGCAAACTTGGTTAGAATTACTAATTTGCCAATCTTGTTTTTAAAATTGAGGGTTTTCTTTCTGATTTTTTAGATGCCTTTTGGCTTATTTGTTTAAGACAAGAAAAGTTGGCTTTAAAATATCATGGAAAAACAGAACTTAGGGGAATTTTCCTTCTTTCGTGTAAAGGGTAAAGGATTTGGGGACACCCATATACACAAATGCACAGAAATTCCCTTGCTGAGGTGTCCATGTGAGTTTAAAACATTTAAAAGTGGGAAAGTCTTCTCCTCGATTGCTCACTCTTTCACTCCTTCTCCCATTCTGTCTGGGGTTACTGTTGCCACATTTAACATGTAAAGTCTAGATATACCATTCTTTCTTAGGATCTCTTGTAGAAGTAAGGAGGCTTATTATAGGCAAACAGTGAAGCAAAATTTTTGAAAGGTGTGACACTTGGGATTTGGGTCAGGAGAACGACAAGGGTAATAGTTTAATTTTCTACAGAAAATTGGTTTAATACTTTTTGAAAAACATGCATATCTTTAGATGTGTTGATATTTCTAAATTTTAGAATGATAAATATGATACTGTCTGTTATAAAGTTGGTATCATTCCATTGTTGCAGATACTTAAAAAGTTGAATCAGGAATCTTTGGAGTAATAAAATGAATTTTTCTCCTAAAAGGGCAGGACTATCCTCTGTCTTAGTCCTTTTGGGCTACTGTGACAAAATACCACAGCCTGGGTAGCTTACAAGCAACAGAAATTTATTTCTCACTGCTCTGGAAAATGGGACTCCCAAGATCAAGGTGTCAGCATGGTCATATTTTGGTGAAGGCCCTCTTCCTGGTTTGTAGCCATGTGAGGACATGGTGGAAGGGGCTAGGGATCTCTCTGGAGTCTTTTTTATAAGGAATGAATGAGGGTTCCACCTCATGAGTTAAGCACCTCCCAAAGGCCCCACTTCCTAATACATCACTTTTATGGGTTAAGATTTTAGCATATGAATTTTGGGGGGAACACAAGCATTCAGACCATAACAGATAACAGTCCTCTAAGATCTTTATTTTTAATTTTTTTGGTATGATCACATGGAATTGGGAAACCAGTGCTTCTTATTCACATATTTATTTTAATTCCACATAGCCTTTCCATTTACAAATGACCATTTTTGGTTAAAAAACTATTTGGAGCAACTACCTTCATTAAAGAAGTCATTTTTTAACAGGCATTCCTTGTCTGAAAATTACAGTGTCTTAGATTTCCAGCTTGGAGAATACATCCCTCCTAAGGAGGGAGAAAACATACAAAATATACACAGTTGTGTTTTTAGCCGAATGAGAACAGGATGTTGCTTTTTCCTCTACAGATTTCAAGTCCTGGGCCAGGATGAAGATAATGCCTGTGCTGTGATAACAAAGAAGGGTGTGTTTTCTGAAAAGTGTTGCAATCAGAGTTACTGGATATGTCAACACGTGATTTCTGCAGACAATGACCTCTAAACTTATCCCAGTTTATCCTTCCTATTTCACAAGGACTTTTTAATTTATGTATTTTTGTCAAAACACATTATTTTTACAACAAATATTATGGTGATAATGATGATAATGGTGTTGATTTGTATCACTCTCAATCCAGGCAATCAGCCTCAACTCATCCCCCTGGCTCTATCTGGTCATTGGTGCTGTATTTCTATAGTTATCTCCTATTCATTAGGGTGGCCATTTTAGACAGAAATTGTCCCTTTGTCTGCTCAATAATTTTCTCCCCAGGGCGCCTGGGTGGCTCAGCCATTTGTTTAAGCTCAGACTCCTGGTTTCAGCTCAGGTCATGGTATCGAGCCCCGTGCCAGGGGGAGTCTGCTTGGGATTCTTTTCTTTCTCTCTTCTCCCTCTGCCCCTCTTCCCACTATAAACAAACAAACAAACAAACAAACAAACAAACAAACAAATAAATAAAATGTTAAAATAAATTCCCTATACCTCTCATTCACCATTGGGAAAGAAGCCTTTTCTTTTTTTTTTAAGAGAAGCCATCAGATGATATATTCATGGACTTTCTACTACGGAGTCTACACAATTGTTTGCATCTTACTTATTTCTTTTTCCTCTCCTCCTATTTCCAAAAAAGGAGTATCCCTCCATCTGTCTAAATCAAATCTCTAAGTCTACAGTTGGGATTGCGTCTCTTCATTTTTTCAAGGAGATTCCTTCTTCCATCATCTCCACTCTAACCTCTCTCTTCTTCCACCGCCTTTTCTTTTAGCAATGAAACATGCAAGAGCACAAGAAAAATTTCCCTGAACCACATGTGGCTTCCAGTTTCTGCCCAGTTTCTTCCACATCTTTTAAGTCAAACTTCCTAGAAATTGTTTCTACTTGCTTTTTCCTCTTTTCACCTCCCACTCCAGGTTCTTCTAAAATCTGGTTTCTGCTTTTCCTATTTCACTAAAGTGTTCTCACTACGTCACAAACGTCTTTCTTCTGGCAAAACACAATGAAGATGTTTTAGCTTTCATTTTAACTCTCAGCAGTGTTGCTCATTATTGACCTATCCTTTCTTCTAGAAATATTCTCTAACCTCAGCATCTATGACCCAATGCTAAACCTGTACCTATGTCTCCTGCCATTGCTCCTCAGTTTTTTCTGAAGCATCTCTTCTCTCTTCTGATTTCTTCAATACTGACATTCCTCAGTGTTTTGGGTGAATTCTTAATCATACACAATTCTTGGCTAAACTCAACCACATTGTAAGTTCGATTGTCATCAATTTATTGATAACTCCCAAACTCATATATATTTCTAACCCAGACCTTATTACAGGTGCTTGCCCACTGGACATCTCTATTTGGACATCTCAAAGCCCCTCAGCCTTCACATGTTAAAAATTAAACTCGTTAGCTTAGCAAATGGCAGCAACGTGCCCGTTAGTCCAAGCCAGAGTCCCTGGAGTCAACCATGGCTTCTTTCTTTTCACCCTCGATATTCACTCATTTAAATCCCGTCAATTTTACCACATAATTATTTCTGAATCCATCTACATATCTTCAGACCCACCCTATGGTCCTGGATTCCTGCATCAGTTGTTTTGTCTGCTTCTAGCTTTGTCTGCCAAAGTCCATTCTCCGTACCGTGACCACAATGATTGTCTAAACGTCATATCAGGCCGCATTACTCACTACTTAATTCTTTTTCATTGCTTAAATCTTCGACCATCTCCTCCCAGACCCTTTGTGTCTTGGCTCGTCTTCATTCCTCCCGCACCGCCATGCTTGTAATGATGCCGACAACCTAAATTTATTCAGTTTCTCAAACGTGTCATGCTTTCTCTTGCCTCAGATCTAATCATATATTTGCCTCAGCTTGATATTCTTCCCTTTCATACTCTCCTGTTTAACTCTTGCTTATTTTTCAGATGACCAGTTAAATGCCACTTGGTGGAAATATTTCCTTAACCATTCTGCACCCCAGACTAAATTATATGCATTTGATGTATATTTTCATAGTTTCCTATACTTATCTTAACATTTAATACTCTATTTTTTGACCATCGTTTAATTATTTGTATTTATTAATATACTGTAAGCTCTGGAAGGACATGATCCTCATTATTGTATGGGAGAGACAAGGTGCCTGATGCATGATGGATGATAAATAAGTATTTGTTATATTGTTAAGATTATTTGTAACATGTTTTATTGTTTCCCCAGCACAAATTTTCCTAGTTGCACAGAGCTTCCCTTAGCCTAGATGATCATAATCTGCCTGCAGAGAAATAAACCACTCTGTTTAGTTTTTTTTCAGTAAACCACTCTGTTTAGTTTTGTTTTTTCCAAGTGTTAGGTGTACGTGGGCTAATAAATGAAATTTTCCAGGTTTGTTGTTTGTTTTTATTTTTGACCTAGAACCTACATTGAAACTTGGAGCAGAGACATTATTACATTAATGTTTGTCCGTTAAATATGAAATCACCAATGGGAAGCCTACTTTAAAGTCTTAGATCCTCTAAGAGAAAAACTTAAAGGTCATACATGAATTAAAAAAAAATCATTACAAATTGATATGTGTGAACAGAAGTAATTATAGTTTACAAGGAATGAACTATAAGAACTTCAACTCACTTAAAAAATTAAACACAGAGAACACAAATCCATGTTTATTTAGTATAATGAATGCAAACATATGTACTATTTTTTTAATGTGTACATTTGGGAAATGTGGGAAAAATGTTAGGAGAGAAGTTGCAGTTAAGGAGAAGGGAGGGAAAAATGATGGAAGATTAAGAGGTCTGTGGATTTAAAAAAAAATTATTGTTCAAGAATTATTCTTGAAATAATATTTCCCA
This sequence comes from Phoca vitulina, assembly GCF_004348235.1. NCBI lineage: Eukaryota > Metazoa > Chordata > Mammalia > Carnivora > Phocidae > Phoca > Phoca vitulina. The sequence goes on from NW_022589762.1 coordinate 9,618,670, forward strand.
TTAAGTTATAAAATTTGCATTTGCATCTAAGGAAATATTTTAGTGATGCAATTTTGATACAAGAATTCTAAAAACTACTGTGAATTGAATTAGCCATGTCTAAAAATCCTTCTAGAAATCAAAGCTTGTCTTATTATCTCCACTATAGATCTACGTATATGTATATTTTTAAGGGATTAGATTGCTTGAATCATAACAACTAAAGTTATTTTTAGATTACCCAGTTGTCCAAATTAATATTTTTAATTATACAGTGATTCTAACTGTTGGGAGGGGAGCATTTTAAATGATGTAAATTAGAAGATTCTCAGTGGAAAATCCTTTAGGAATAAATTTATAATTTATGACACTCAGAAGTTTTTATCCTTAAACTTTAGACTTCTTTTGGAATGTTTATAGGTTTATGTGTATGTATGCAGTTGGGGAAAACTATTACTTCACTATTGCTTCACTAAAGACTTTGATGAGACCACGTGTAACTTCCCATTTATACTCCTATTAAAGTTGAGTGCTAAGTCTGCCTCCCCTCTCAGGGAAAGGAAGAACGGCTGAGATTCTTCTGCTCCTGAAGTCTTGTTATGTCATTTCCTGCTCCTATTGTTCCTTGGCCCCTTTTCACCTTCTTTGAAAATTTTTATACCATGTAACAATTTTTCACCTCATCTGGTGCATTAACTTTAATAACCAAAAAAGATCTAACATTAGGTAGATAGGAAATGTGAAAAAGAGAAAAGGACCAGTTGTACTGCCCACTTGCCCCCCTCAGCACCTTTCTCTCTGACATTGTGTTAACACGGTAAGGTGCACCTCAGTGCATGCCCCCTTCACACTGGTTTGCTGAGTAGCCAGTTCAGCAGGGTGGACTTGTTGGAACACCCTTAGCCAAGGAACTCTTCATACTACTGTTCTTCTTCACTCTTGAGGGCTCCCTTTCTGCCATTATCATTATTTTCCCACTGAACTTTTTTAATTCCCATAAATCAGTTTGATTATTTCCCAAAAACAAAGATGAAAAAATGGGATTATTTTAATAGTTAAGATGCCCATTGGATGATATGGCAACTCAAAGGTGGTAGGTCTGAGATATAATGGGTGTGGCCTTAGACCAAACCCAAAGCAGAATTCTCAAGGAGCAAAAAGGGTTGTTCAATAAACGCTTAACAGTAAATTGTTCACATGTATTAAATTACTACTATGGAAACGTGCCCATAGATACTGTATAGCTACTGAGTTAGTATTCCCACTTTCAAGTAAGCATTTTTCAAGTCAGATGAAGTATCATATATTCACTCTTATGCAATGATAAGATTATATTCTTAAACATCTTTTTCCCCTCTATTTATCTTCAATTGCTTTGAACTCCCTGGCTTTTCCACTAATCACTGTATAAATTAACATGTTACTTTCATACTTTGTTTATACTTAGTAGATATATTATATATATAATATGTACACTATAAATATATACATACTAAAAATATATACCTAGTGGGTCTGTATATATATACATGAAACATATATATATACTTATACTTAAGTGCATATATATTATAATTAAAAGTATAATAAAAATTTTAATCAAATATAAAAATGTTTTATAAGTTGTCTTTCCAAAATTTTAGGGATATGCATTTCTAAGCATAATTAATTATTAATTATTTTCTTGCAAGAGAGATGTTAAAATATTTTGATTTTATTTAAAAAACACCAAGGGGCACCTTGATGGCTCAGTTGTTAAGCATCTGCCTTCGGCTCAGGTCATGATCCCAGGGTCCTGGGATGGAGGTCCATGCCCTGTGTCAGGCTCCCTGCTCGGTGGGTGGCTTGCTTCTCCCTCTCCCACTCCCCCTGCTTGTGTTCCCTCTCTTGCTGTGTCTCTCTCTGTCAAATAAATAAATAAAATCTTAAAAAAAAGAAAAAAGAAAAAAATAAATAAAAAACATCAAAACTCTCAATTTGTTTCTAAAGTAACAACTTTATTTTAGTATTAATTAGCACACTTGAGGCAGACAATTTTAAAATCTATGTCATTAAGTATACTGTAGCCTTAGGTACCATAAAAGCGATGAGTCATTCAAAGGGATTCTTGACATTATTGCTCTATTATTAGAGAGGGCCGATATAATGATCATATAATTTTTAAAACTATACATTGGAAGGGCAAAGAAACAGTACATTTTCCTACTTGATCTCGGACATGCTTCAGTGTTAGAAGTTTTTGCAGATTCAGTATTAGAAGTTCTGCAGTTTTGCAGAGTATTTCAGCATCTGTCTTCTAAAAAATATGCCCTTGTCTCATTTAAGACTTCTGTAAATACACATGAACTAATTTATTTGTCTGAAGTTACACTATTGTTTTACTAGTGCTCTTCCGGGCACAGATTCAGCTCTGTGACCAAACCTAAACAACCTAAATTTAAAGCTTACCTAAAAAATAAAATGAAAATCAGAAATAAGCACTTATAAAAGATTATTTTTTCATTAACCAAATAATCGCCTGCTCTTTGCTAACCAAGCACTTTTCTCCTTTTGTCATGTCAGCTCACCCCTCAGACCTCTGCAGCTCTTTTTGTGTCCATGTCATATATCCCTCCCAGACTTGCTTGTGAATTCCAGAATGGCACATTTGACATCCTACTAAACATCTCCACCTGGATTTCCTTGGGCTCCTAAAACTCAGTAATTCGAAAATATCTTTTGTTTTTATTTGATAAGTATATATATTTGAAGATGTCACTATCCTATTTCAATAACTTTAGAGAAATAACCTAGAGCATCAATGCTTACCCTCCTTTGACATGGCATAGAATTCCTCCTAAACTTGGCCCCGGCCCTCCCTCCTCCTCCCCTTCCTCCTCACTCCCAACCTCAGCTCCTACTCTCTCTTATCTCACACTCTTCAGCCCAGTGCTTCCAGACTAGAATATTTTCCCAATGGAGTAACATTCGGTATCCTCACATGTGCTTTCCATTCTGCTGGCAATGTTCTTCTGAGAATTTTCTTCCTGGAAAACCCTTACCTTACTTGTCAATTTCACAATATTTTCCCTGTAATGATTCCCTGGGAATGTCTTTCTCAGACTTTGGACACTTTCTTCCTTCCGCTGCCATTGAACCTTTTCACACATCTACATTTGTCTGTGCACTCCTTACACTGATAACTACCTGTTGAAGGTTTATCTAGCCCATCTCTGACTTTCTAAAGAATGGGGGAGGGGGAAGCACAGGGAGGAAAAGGAAGTGAAAATGAGGGTGCGGAGAGGGGCTGAAAAGATGGGAACTGTGGCCTGGCTTGTAAAATATACAAGAATGAGACTTTCCAATGTGATTTTCCTAAGTTCTTACTTGTCCCATTCTCCAGTAAGTGTTCTATTACAACTGTTCTAATTTCTATCAGTGAGCATACACACACCCATAGGATGCAGATCACAGATTTCACTTTTAAGAAAAGGCTTATATTTAACAAAGTGATCTTGTTAACCTTGAGTAAACATGAAAATAATATTTCCTGAAAAGTTACACAAGTTACACATTCTGACACAGAACCTAATTTACCGTTTTCTCAACTAGAAGCTTGAGTCGCAAAGTTCCAATTGTTCCCTCACCCATCTGCTTCCCAATTTTGTACCATTCATATTGTCCATTATGCAACAGGCTCCTGGCATTCACTACTAGAAAGCTGCTAGTTCAGACTGTTCACTCAAAACCTTGATGCCCCTCGCACGATGGTCTGAACATGAAGTTTGGTTTTATATTTTGCTGCGAGGTTGGTGTATGAAAGGGATTCATTTAGCTAGGAAATCAACACATTTAAACACAATGCTGTGTTTAAATTACACTACTTTCATAAGTGGATCTCATAAATCTTGCAAAACTGAAAGAAAATCAACAACTAGTATTGATAATAAAAGTAAGGAGACGGGGCAAAATATTATTAGAGCTCTTAAAAAAACAACTAATTTTAAATGACATTAGTCTGAAATTCATATGAGTAAGTGTCTTAAAATGTCATTTAAATTTTTCATTCATATTTTAATGTATCAGAAATTTTATTCTATAAGAGGTTTGGGGACATATCTTGGGCATATATTTCTTGAATACTAAGAACTTAATAGATGTATAAAAGTGGATTTAGAGATTTGGGAATAAAAAACACCAATGAAAATTTCTAAACATGAATTTCATGTACTTTTATATTAATATAATATATTTCTTTTAAGAGGACTAAAAACTACATTTTGTGTAAAATACCTTAGATCTATGATGTCTTAACTTCTGGGTATACATGTGTCTGGTTTGCTGCAAATCCATTTTCTAACCAAGTGCGTACTGGCACTGCGGATCCCAATTTTGTGTAGATAGGCGCATTCTCCGATTCCAATTATTTTAAACCTGAAACAAAACACAGAAGGAAAAATAAAAGGCAACAAATTGGTGAGCACTGATTGGAAGAATTAGAGAAAAAAATTTCTTCTGCTTTGAGTTTTTACTCTAACCCAACATCTTTGAACAGCAAGTAAAGTGGCAATAAATACACCTACTTCCCACAGTCGTTGTGCAGGTCAAATGAGATCATGATTATGAAGCATTGTTTGGAATACTGTAGGTATTAAATACTTTGTACAATAATATTTACATTACCACTTTTTCTCTGGGCTCATTTTATTTTCCACCACAAAGGAAACTTCCAGGAGAATGGTGTGGATGGATTGTAACTCAGATTTCTCTGCGGTGGCAAAGGGCTCAGAGCCCCGGCTTTAGGTGTATAAATTATATACCCAGGACTTACTAACCACTGTATATGGTTCCATCTATCCATTTCCAGGTCTGTCCTGGTTCTCGACTCAGTCCAATCCAATATTGAGAATGGTCAGAATATCGTTTCAGGAAATCCTTTAATAGAGTATATTTACAGGATGAATGGCAAATGCTTTATTCGATTGGATTTTCTTTTGTCTCATTATACTCTTTATTAGAAGGGGACAGCATCCTTATCTGGTTCACAGGTTAGTTCATGGGTTCGGTTACTTCTGTAACAACTACCATAGTAAATTGCATTGGGTAGCTTTCTTTTCTATTTTCCAAAGAGTTTTTATAAGACAGAAATTATCTGTTCTGTGATGGCTTGCTCTAATTTGCCAGTAAATCCTAGGTTTGGTGTCTTTTAGGATGGGAGAATCTTAGCAGTAAAATGTATTGAAGAGTTGGTTCATCCAGGTTTTATATATTTTCATAATTTATTCTGATACATTATATTTTCTGATCTTGTTACCACTAACTAGCTTTTTTGTTTTGTTTGGATTTGGTTAGTAATTGCTTTGCATAACTTTTCCTTTCATTTTCCAACTTGTGTGTGTGTGTGTGTGTGTGTGTACACGCACTTAGGTATGTCTCTGTAAGTAGCACATTACTGGACTTTGTTGCTTTTTTTTAAAAACCAATCTGATAATTTTTGTCGTTTAAGAAACAAATGAAAACATTCACATTTTATCATGATCACTGTTGTATTTGGATTTATCAATGTTGTGTTTTCTGACTACTAGTTTTTCTTTGTTCTTTTACCTTTTCTGAATTCTATTGGATTGATACTTTTTCTATGTCTTTAATTTATTTGAACACCTTAGTTTGTCCAAACATTTTTTACTCTTTGATGCTTACCATTTAATTTTTTTAAAAAACATGCTTGTCTATAAATATCCCAATATAGGTTGTCTAAACAATTGTTTAAATAATTGTTTAGGCAATTATCCATCTCTTCAAAGTTTTCAAATTTATCGACATAAAATTATTTGTAAGATTTTATGCTTTTAAATTGCTGTTTGTAATTGTATTTATTAGATGCATATGTCTTTTTTCCTTTTCTGTGATCAATCCTGTCTATGCATAGAACCAGTTTTGCTTTTGTGTATCCTCGTTATTTTGTTGGACTCTTTTATGTTTATTCCAAAAATTATTCCAATGACTATGATTTTTAGTTAAAATATTTCTTTTGTTTTGTTTTAATAGTCATAATTTCTCATTTTTTCCCTACTTTAGTTTTTCTTGATTTATTATTCTATAGAATGGGCTGTATGACTTCATTTATATTTTTCAGCCATCCAAATGTACTTATCCAGAAATCTTTGTCAGAATGATCTACTAAATTAATATCAGTTTGGGACAATCCCTCTTCTGTCCTTTCCTGATAGAGTATGTGGTCAATAAATGTTAAATATATCCCTATGCTCCTTGAGGTCTTAACTCTTCTGTCTCTTACCACCTCTGTTGTTTTACATCTCTATTATTTCAGGTTTGGGGAAGTTTGTACTGTGTGATTGGTTTCTCCATTGATCTTTTACTGTGCCTGAAGCTCCCAGACCTTCTTGGTTATACTGACTCATTTATTAATCCTTTCCAGTATCTCTGACAACAGGTTTGCCATGACTTTCTGTTTATTGTTTTTTTGAATATAGTTCCCCCAAAGGCAACTTTAATTTGGTGTAAAATGGTAGGTAATAATAGTTCATTACCAAGGGCTTTATTGGGTCTGAACTTCGTGGGAAGTGGATTTGGGTTTTCCCTGGATTTTGGTGCTGTATTCCAACTTGAAAATGTAGAGCTGGGTAATATGTGGTTGAACTTCTTTGGACAATAGTTGGGGTCTTTCTGGTGGGTAGTAGTATATAAATTGCTCTATACTGGGCATAGGGAAAATGCCTATTATGTAACTTATTTCTAAATACTTTTTACTCCCAGTTGAAAAGTCAAGTGGGGAAGTCATCTCCTAAATGTTGCCTAATAATTTGTACTCTAAGGGTTGCTCTGACCTGATGTGAGCTCTTTCTATGATTAAATTGATGTGGAAAAAAAGGGCTTCTAGGCTGGGTGAGAGGCTCTTTTCTGACTCTTTCCATTTCCAGTGCCTTCTCCACATCAGCTATGACCTCTGAAAACATAACTATAATTCAAAAGAATTGGCTTACCAGTTCTTTTGTGGTGTTGAAGACAGCAAGAGTGGCTGCATGAGATGCACAGAAGTTCTGGCTTGCTGCCCAGGTTCTTGTATTTTCAGAAAAATAGAAACACTTTCCCAGGTAACCAATCCAGCCATTCAAGCATGGCATACGTTCAGTGGAAGATTTGTGTTTTTCGACTGAAAAGAATTTAATAATATATTAACTACTGAGGAGGTGGCATGCCCTGAATGTCTGCTCTGAGATACAATAGAATTTAATTTGTTTGAAAACAGTTTTCTTATCCATATAAATGAAATTCATCAAATTAGCTTTGGCCCTTCAATCTGAAGGTTTTGGACTTCATTAATCATTCTTTGTTTTTCTCCAAATGAAGTCAGCTCCTAAATTTTTGTATTTATTTTTCTTGATAAGTTGAAAGAAATCCTTGGCAGATGCCACTCATATAGATGTTGGTATTGCTCAGATTCAAGGGTTGGTGCTCTTCTCAAGTGACACACTCCACCTAGGAGAACATACTCATTCTCATGGTGTAACTATCATGTTTATACAGATAATTATTAAAGTGATATGTCCAACCCAGGCCTCTCATCAGAAATCTCCCATATATAACTACCTAATGGACACCCATTCATTGAATAACAAAATATTTGTGAGTACATACTATGCTAAGCACTGTTGTTTATGTTTATTAGAGACAAAGTCCCTGCCGTCATTGTGCTAAGAGTATAGTGGGGCAGATAGATATTGAACAAATAATTACAAATTCAAGGAATGGTACAAGAGGAATAGCCGTAGGTACTAAGAGAACATAAGTTGAGGGGAGCTGGTCTAGCTCAAGGATGGGGATTGCACTAGACATTTCAGCTGACACTTTAAGGATGCAGAGAGCTAGCTCACCAGATGAAGAATGAGGAAAGCACGTTCTCAGCAAAGAGGAAGTGAATGTGTAAAGGCCCTGGAGTGAGTGATCTTTTCACTTAAGAAAGGAAGATCAGTCTGAGTGGAGTATAGAGAGAAAGAAGAAGCGTAACAAGAACTGAGGCCAGAAGAATGAACAGGAGGTAGGCGTTACTTACGTACACAGTAAAGATTTTACACCTTATACTAAAAGGATTGTCTCAAAATTAGAGATAGATGATGATGTATGGACTGGATGGATGGCATGTTGATTCATAAAAATAATTGTCAGAAAAATCAGATTGGGGGAAAAAACAGTGTTCAATTTAAAGTGTATGAAACAACTAAGTGGAACATATCTGATCCAGTTCCACCTATGCTTCCACTATGCTTAGACCATGCTTAAAGTCTAGCTTTTTTTTTATTATTGTTCTAATTTTTAAAAAAGACTTTATTTATTTGAGAGAGAGAGAACACAGAAGAAGAGAACACAGAGGGAGAGAGAGAAGCAGAATTCCCATTGAGCAGAGAGCCCGATGAGAGGTTCGGTCCCAGGACCCTGAGATCACGACCTGAGCCAAAGGCAGCCACTTAACCGACTGAGCCACCCAGGCACCCCTAACTTTTTTTTTAAACTGTAATGAAAAGTGCATCAGGATTTGATCTTTGTTTACATCTGTAGCTTCATTTCCTCTTATTTTTCTGTAGGCACTTTGTTTCTCTCTTCATTTTCTTGTATACCAAGCTTCTTGTAGTTCCTTATACATGTCATGTTACTTTTAGGTAATATCTGGGCCTTTGTTCATGCTGACCTGTGTTCCCCAATGCCATAGTCCCACCCTAACTTGCAATAAAAAAATTCCATCCCTGTCCAACTAGAAAGTATCTACTTGTATTTCAATAATCTATTATGTTAAAGCATAATTTCCTCTACGAATTTCCTCTACTTTATCCCAGTGGAATTGATCATACTCTCCTTTCCATGCTCTTGGCTTCTAATAGGCTATCAGATTTAATACATTATAGTAATGACTGTAAATATTGCCTCTTTTTTCTCTATCCCAGCACCTGGAGGTTATGTCACACCTGTTTGCTGTATAAATAAACAAAATATATGACTGTCATACGCCTCTGAGAAAAATCTATGTAACCATTCTCAAGTATACCTAAGAGAAAGTATGATTTTTACTCTAGACATGATTAGATCTTTGACTTATTGTATTGCAGACTATTTTAACCTAAGTATTAATATCTATTAAGTAGGAGAAGCCTATTTTTATGCCAAAGCACAGAATCAGTCATCTGATCTGGGTCATAGGAGTTTAACATGCTTATCTCCCCTCTCCTAGATTTTGTTAAATAACCCTTATTTTTGCTTAATAACTTTAGGAAATCAGAGAGTTTTAGCATCACAAGCTGCACTAAAAATTATCCAGTCCAGTCCTACGTTGTATAGATAGGGAAGCTGAGATGTTAGACATTGGATGACTTATAACCGATGACAAAACCTGGAGATGGAATGGTCCCACATTTCAATATCACTGAATTGGTCCCACATTGAAATGGTCCCACATTCCAATATCACTGCAGGATTAAAGCATATTAACCTTTATAAACTGTGTATAGTGTTATGTGATCCAGTTTATAAAATAGTCTTTTGAACATAGCTTGAATCAGAGAACAAAATGAAGATCCTTAGGAATTCCATTGAATAAATTCCACTGAGTGAAAATTAGGAGCACCTGGTAAGGATGGCCTGCACGGACTTCAGTAGGTGGCCTGGAAGAAACTGCCTTTCTAAGAACAGGTTGAACATATTTCATCTCCTTTAACAAATTACTGGGTGTTTATTTTATATAGACCCCATAGGAAATAAACTCATTTAGGAAGAGACAACATTGTAGATATGGTAAAGAACAATATATAAAATTCAGAAGACTTAGATTCAGGTTATAACTTTACTTAGCTGTGTTTAGATAGTCAGCTACTATCTCTGAAGTTCAAAGTCCTTGTGTACAACGAAAGGCAATAAGGAAAATAATACTTCACTACTGCTCTGGGTCACTCAAAAATGCAAATAAAATGTTGTGTATTAAAATATCTTATGAAGCATAAAGTGCTTTGTAAATATATACTTTTATCAAAAAACCTTTTCCTTTTCCTCTTCCTCCAACTCCTCCTCCTCCTCCATCTCTTCATCCTCCTCCCTTTTTCTCCAGTTGAGTAAATTCCATGAGGACAGGAACCATATTTGTCTTGTTTTTCTAGCATAATGCCTAGTTCATATAATGGTTTCTTTCTCCATCTCCTTATCTATCTATCTATCTATCTATCTATCTATCTATCTATCTATCATCTATCTATCATCTATCTATCAATCTTCTATCTATCCATCCATTTATATACATACAGTATATTCACATATTTATATATACATTTCTATCCATATGTAAATATAGTCAAGTATATACACATAATCATGTATATATACAAAGCATAATGCCTACTTGATAGAATATGCTTGATCAATATATCTATACTATATAAACTCATTTATACATACTTATGTGCACATTTATGTATACATGTATGTATAATATATATGCACATTAATTTCTACAAATGACTTTAGACATCCATATATAATATATACACTTATAATAAATATCCTCATGTGTAAATCATATACATATTTATATATGCACATCTATATGAATATATACTTACGTATATATTTTCAAACATCTTGTTAAAATTGCTTCAAGTTATTTTTAGAATATATGTATATAGTTTACCATCGTAAAGGGGAGATATATCATTCTCAACTACTTTTAGAGGCTAGGAGTAATCTATATTTTGGGTAAAAATTATGGTCTTTAGGATGGCAACATTTTTTCTTGTCCAATTCTCTATAACCCATATGTATAGTTGTGAATTATGATTGGGACTTGTAAATCTGACCGTATCATGGGAAGCTGCACAACCAGACAGAGATCAAATGTTTTGCGCCTTGAACTCAGTTTCGTTTCTTGTAAACGATAGTCATTAGCTAGAAGCAGCTTAGAAAAAGATACTGATATTTATGTAAAAGTATATGGTTTAGTCCATATGTAGATAATGTTCCATAAACTGTTTGCCACCAGTCCACAGGAAGATAAGGATCTCATGGCACATTGTTAACTAACTGTGTCACCAAATATATTGTGCAGTTCTTTTGATATTTCTTCATAAGGAGACTTTCTTCATGAAGGAATCAGTATAGTGATTTACATTTTACCATGAGCCCCTTACCTTGTAAGGACTATAAGTAATACTGATTTAGAAGGAAGTTTCATATGCATTAAGTTATTATTATCCCCATTTTATAGAAGAAGAAATGTACATTCATCCCATATACAAAGATTTCTGAAATTACCCTTTATCTTGAGCCACTATATGAAAAGCACACAGATGATGTAATATTTTGTGGAAGAGTTAACATGAGCATATTTGGGAAGTGGGCAACTCACCTGCTAAAATTGTGGCCAGTGTAGTTATCAAAATCACCAGGAAGAAGATGACAATGGTGATAATTTTAGAGATACAAAGTCTCTTTTTATTCCTTTTTGAGGGTCCTTGTGACTTTCCAGTAAGGTTGAAAGTGATAACATCTCCTATAAAAAAATCAATCAGTTTTTAGTTTCTAGTAAGTGAGTTTAGAATGTTGTAGGAACAAGGTCAGTACATACAAACTGATTATATTTCTATATGCTAGCAGTGATCAATACAAAATTCAAATATACCACTTACAATAGCATAAACATATTGAATGCTTATGGATAAATCTGACAAAAGACATGCAAAACTTGTACACTGAAAGCAAGAAAACATTGTTGAAATAAATTACAGACATAAATACATGGAGAAAGATACCATTTTTGTGAGTCAGAAGACACAATTTTTGTGAAGATATCAATTCAACTCAAATTAATTTATAGCTTCATCACAATCCCAAACAAAATTCCCAGCAGGCACTTTGGGGGGGGAGGTAGAAATTGGCAGCTGTTTCTAAGCGTTTTAAAGTATGTCAATTTTATCTAATAAAGCTGTTAAAAATTATACAAAAATTAGTTATCTTTTATCCACACAGAGTGGATCTTTATAATATACTTTGGAGAGATAGCTGAAAATAATATGACACAGATAGAAGAAATGAAGAGCATGGAGATACCGCCTCTCTCAGGAAGGTTAGCACTCAGAATTGATAGCAAGCGCCCACCAAAGTAAATTTGTTTACTTTACAAATAGCGTCTAAAGCTTGTCATACATGTACTTCTTACCTGAAGACTGGGAATCTACTGAGTTTGTCAGTGTTGTGTCATCATCCATGTCTCCTTTTCAGCAAAGCGAAAATACAGATTGGTTATAGGGAATGCACGGGATTCAAGATCCCTGCCCACAGTTGGATTTAGTGTCAGTAATATGAAGACAGTCTAAAATGAGAATATAAAGTTAAGGTGATCTAAAATGAGAATATAAAGTTAAAGACAGTCTAAAATGAGAATACAATGTTACAACATCCTAAATTGAGAATACCACATGAATATAAGAATTATGACGAATCGCCTCAGAAGTCTGACCAGTGACATAACTCCTGCCCTTTTGCTACATTGCTGTCCAGAAATCATTCTATCTCACTGCAGTTTGAGGAGCCACTGGAGGTGGTGGGAGACTCTGAAATGATTCTTCAGTGGAAAGGAAGTGAGGTCCAGTAGTTTATGAAGCCAGCAAACTGAATCTTCACACTATCACCCTGACCTACCAATATTTTTAGTTAATTTTGGCCATTATGGATCCCAGCCATGAGCCAATTCGAAAGGATTTGAGCATAAAATAGCAACTTAGATTGCAGTGAAAAGAACGTCAATTGTCTTTAATAGTAATAATAATAATAGGGACAATCATATCTCCTATTTATTGTGTGCCTACTCTATGGTAGGCCTAGTTCTGAGCTTTTAACTTTTATGATTCAATTTACTCTCATAATCACATGAAATAGGAGCTTATTATTATCTTTAATTTGCAGATGAGACAAATTCCTTAAAGGAACAGAGAGGTAAAAAGCTTTTTCTTAAAGTAACATAGCTAATACGTGGCTGAGCTTAGATATTAGTTGGCTCTGATCATTTAACCACACTGCTCTACTGTCCTGCTTCTGTCCGTTCGGGACCTTGCCGTGAGCGTTCTCATATGCTGAACTCCTACTTCCAGATGCAGAAAGCAGATCTCAAGTTCAACCACAGCAACAAAAGTATTGTGCTATTAGTGTTGTGCTAAGATCATTGTAGTCATCTATAATCATTTGATGTAGGTGAGGATGAATACATGACAGCCTGTATTTCAAAGTCCCTTCCTTGAGAGACAAACAGAAAGTAATGGGTTGACATTTTTTAAAGCTGGATTGTAAGGAATAGAGTTCTCTCTAATTTTGCATGTTGATGTTTTTAATATATGAATATTAATTCACATCTCCAAAAAACCAATTACTTCAGGAGCCATGAGTGTGTGTTAGAGAGAGAGACAGAGAGAGAGAGAGAGAGAGCGACAGAGACAGAAACATAGAGACAGAGAGAGAAAGAGAGATTGGGGAGATCTCTGGCTAGATTATTTTATTCAAGTCTTTATCTGAAGCAAAAATTATCCCCAAACTCTAAATGCTATTCAAAACCAAAAATTTTGCTTGTGTACCAGTTAGCTATTGCCATATTAATGCTATTTTACAAACCTTATCCCAAACCCTGGCTCACTCACTAGTCTGTGCTGCATTGGCTGAGTTGTTTGGGTTGTCTGGTTGAGGCTCTGCCTCAAGATGTTGAGTCTGTGTCCTTGTGTCTTTGCTATTCTAGGGTCCAGGCTGAAGAGGCAGCAGCTACTCCAGAAGCTCTTCTCACAAAGATGTCAGAGGTGCAAGAGACTAAGCCCATCAACTCAGCATATTTCAAGTCTCTGGTTGACCTCAAAGTCAGGGAGTGGGGAAGTACACTTCACAACTAGTAAGAGGAATTGCAGAGCAATATATATATCTGCAAGGAGTGAATCAAGGGCCAGTCGTCACAAGCCACAACATGTTGTGGTCCTTCTTAAGGACTTCCGGTCAAATTTTGCCATTGTTTTTTTAAATTTATTTATTTTTGGAATCAATCTCTTAGATCTTATTTGTTTTGTTTTGCTTTTTAAATTAAGAACTTTACCTAAGACTGCTGCTTTCTGCCTCTTCTTCTTTTCCCTTATGGGCAATAGCATCGTTATATAAGTCAGGTTGATCTTTTTTTTCAAAATGAGTTCCACATAAACTTTTCTTATTTCTCCTGTGTATTTTCACTTTCCTTTTTCCTTCACTCCTCTATTATGTTCGCTTCTTGATGATTCTGCTATGTTTTCAAAAAGAAATTTTGAAATACCGTATATTGCAGATACGGTAGCCTAACTTTGCAAGGATAAAGTTGTATAGCAATACAAAATTGATACACACCAGTAGTCATGATTTTACAGATGAAAGGCTGTGTTTCAACCACTGTGTTTTGTAAATGAGGAAAATGAATCAAGCATAAATGAGTAAATTATTCAAGGTATTCAGCTGATTAGTAAAGGCTTCTGATTCTCTGTTTGCCAATTCATTTTCTCTCCAACATCTTTGTCCAACTTTGTAGATAAATTTGCTTGGGATTTGAAAGCCTGTTCTCAACTTTCATAAGACATTCAAACCAGAGACTGAGGACTAATATTCAAATTGTTTAATTTTTTTTACCCACAAATAATATTGGTCACAATTATACATAAAAATCTCTCTACTTTGTATATTTCTTTCCCACCCCAATTTTACTCAATATTTTAGTCCCTTATTATCTCTCAACCAGACATTTATGACAACCTCTAACTAATTACTTCTCCTCCAGGCCAATCTCTTCCTTCTCTTTCAATCCAACATTCACATTACTGTCAAAATCTTTTTTTTCTAGATCACAAATCTATTCATCAGTCTTATCGCTTAATTTTTGTCAATTCTTCTCTATCATCTCCAAAATGAAAATTAAGCGCTTTAGAATGACCCTTAGCAATTCAAATGTCAAATTACATTATCTGGGTCATCTTTTTTCCTTCTTTTCTGTACTGGACTTTGCATCATTTTCCAAACACATTCTTTCACTCTGTTGCCTTCACTCAGGCTCTTACTTTTACCTGATGTGCCCTCCTCCACTTGGCTACTCTGCTTAAGATTTGCCTCTGTTGAAACCAAATTTACAATCAAAAAACAACCTACTCTTAAATCTTTTGGCAGAGTTAGTAAACTTCCCCATGAATCTTATGCTGCCATTTTGGGTTCTAGATAACTGTATTATAGAACTTGTTATATTAAATTATATTTGTTTGTTAATATCTATCTTTTCTAAGGGACTATAAGCTCCAAGATGGAAGGGAATCTATTTATTCATCTTTGTATTACCACACAGTGATTGACCCCCCCAAAAAAGTGCTGAAACCAGTGTCTATTGGATGAATAAATAAATGTTCTAGATCCTTCTTACAGAGTCTAAGTCAGCATAGTTGGACTCATCTATACTTTCTAAAAACAAGTTTCTTTTCACTAATTACAAAACAAGCATTTGTTCCTCTCCCTGTTGGTTTCTAGCTTTATTTCTTAGCCACTTTCCCTGAGCCACTTAGCTCAGCTAAGTTACTGACAATATTTCCCCAGGAGCCAAAATAATATGACTCTCATTAAAAACAATTGAAATCAAACTAATATGATTTTTCTTTTCCCCCTCTTGCCTGTAGTTTCTCACATGGGCACCTGCGTCTTCCATTAATCTGTTGCTTGCTGCCATCTCCCAAGTTGTATTTCTTTACGAAGAGCCAGAAAATCATCTTTTGTTAAATGATAACCAGAAATACTTAATAATTGGCAGATCACAACCTTAATTGTATCACTGAATTATCCCACAACATCCATCTGGTTATATGTATTTTGAAATTCTTCCTTATTTATTTATTTTTTTTTACTTTGAAATTGTTTGCTAAATAGTCTCTAAGCTCATTCATTCAACTCAGACTTTCGATAATGATCACAGAAAATAGAGGAAAATTCTCTAAAAGAACTTTTTCTTTCAAGTTCTTTCCTTGCCTTGGGGGACCCCATACTCAGAAATTTTCTCTATAGTCCTTCCAGCTCTGTTTACGTTACATCTAGTTCATTGATATCCTTGTAGGTATTCAATACTTACTAGGGACGTTTCAGAGCACTGACTCAACCAAAGCAAGATGACTAACCCTGGGAAACTATGTTAGCTCCCCAGGTTAACTCCACATATTCCCTGTCCTCTGTAGGAGCTAGGCCTGAAGCAACAATAAGACATGACCCATGTTTTCAGCCTACTAAGGAATGGAAGGGATTGAGATCATAACTAGCAGAGCCCGAAAAATTTCAAACCTAACCATGGGTCTGTGTCTATGAGGAAAAAAAACAAAAACAAAAACATAGTCACCTAATTAAAAAAACAAAACAAAACAAAACAAAAGAAACAAAGCAAACGCATGGGTGAGAAATGGGGAGACATAAGGAACTGGCCAAACTGGAAGTACCACGCAAGGCTAAAGCATAAACCTTAAATCTTTTCCATCCTTTTGGGAATTTCATTCTCCCTTCTATTTATTCACATTCTAATCTGCCTTCAAAATAGTTATCCCTTCTCAGAGTGTTGATAGAACTTGTTTGGAACTCTTCATCTATACATTTATTACTAGGTATATTTTTATATGAGTAGCCTCCTTTCTTTTATGAAATAAATATTGTTTTAAAGCACCAACATGCTAAATCTTTCAGGATAAAGTATTTTATTACAAGTCAAAGGAAAGGAAAGACCAGAGTTCCTCAAACTCTTGTTCATTGCCCTCTTCCTCTTACAGTTAACCATAAATGTACTAGTTGCTGAAGATGAGAAGTATATTATAAAATATTAGAGGAGGTACTTTTTGCCACTTCAATTACATTACTTTTCATATTTTCAAAAAAACCGTGCTTTTGCTCACCATGCCCAATCACTGCTATTTGAGATTTCTTTTTGTTCATGGAAAAAAAATGCCATTTATTTTAATATTTCTAATTTATGAGATTAATTTCTTAATTCTACACAGGAATTAAATTCATTAGTGCTGCATATAGAAACTCTAGTCAAGACCAAAATTTTTTTTGAGTCCACACCTCTCAATACTGTACTAGGTGCTGTCATTTTTTTTTTAAAGGCAAAAGGTACTACACTGAAATATACATTATAAAGTAAGTTCTTGAACTTCAAGGGACTTATGAACCATAGCAAAAATCCGGGATTGTGGGTGTGTATGTGTATGTGTGTGTCTGTTTTTATACTTTTCTGTGCCATCCTTTTACCAGACCCTTACAGAATGTCACGTAAGAGTTCTTTGTCAGTTGTCGGTAGCCTTAGCACCTGGACTTATCTCATCAGTCATCCCTACGTGCCTTTATTTTTAAATTTGTCTTTCTGTTTACCTCTTTAATGTCATACTAAGGCCCTGTACTCCACTTTGTTCCCATTAAGACACATCCCATCAAATATTTATGCTAGGAGACAGATAAATGTAAGATAACTTCCAGGCATTTGACTTGGATAACCGAAGGATATGGGGCAGTGGATATTTCTTTGTCATTATTTCGGATGCACAGCAACTGAGCCACTTTCCTTTGCTGAAGCTGTTCTTTGCCACATGAGTCCCAATGGCAGGCAAAACCTTCTCCACTGTAGAAGCTAAAGAAGCTTTTCACTTTCCCAGCTTCTCCTGGAACTGAGGATGCTGAGGAGCATGTGGGCTATACCCAGTTAGATTCACCCTAGTCAGATCTTGAGTAGGGAGCTATTTATGCTCAGAAGCATTGGAAATGGGGAAGTTGGTCTGGGATAGGGGTGGAATAAGAACATCATAAATATTTAGATTGCAGTGTATTCATGGAGTCAAAAGTGTTTTCCATTGGTGCTAGCAGTTTCTTCTTGCTGCAGCTAAGATCAGAAATACAGAAGGAACATATTTAGTTGAATAATAGAACTAGTACATTTTGGGGCACATTGATATTTAAGTTCCTCTGAATGTCTAGGTAAAGTTGTCTAGTAGGCGTTGGTATGCAAAATTCCAGATTTTAGGGAAGAGATATAATTAAAGCTGAAGGTTTGAAATTGTCAGTATGTATGAGTCAATAGAAAGCATAGTTGATTTTTGAAAAACATGTTGCAACTGCATGGGTTCAGTTATATGTGGAATTTTTTTGATAAATAATACAGTACCATACTGTAAATGTTTTCTTTCTCTTATGATTTTCTTTTTTTTTTTTTTTAAAGATTTTATCCATTCATTTGACAGAGAGAGACACAGCGAGAGGGGGAACACAAGCAGGGGGAGTGAGAGAGGGAGAAGCAGGCCTCCCGCAGAGCAGGGAGCCCGATGCGGGGCTCGATCCCAGGACCCTGGGATCATGGCCTGAGCCGAAGGCAGACGCTCAATGACTGAGCCACCCAGGTGCCCCTCTCTTATGATTTTCTTAATAACATTTTCTTTTCTTTAGCTTGCTTAATTGTGAGAATACAGTATATAATACATATACAAACTATGTGTTAATCGACTGTTTATCAGTAAGGCTTCTGGTCAACAGCTGGCTAGTAGTAGTTGAGTTTGGGGTGAGTCAAAAGTAAACTGGATTTTTGACTGTGTGGTGGGTCAGTACCCTTTACCCCGCTATTGTCCAAGGGTCAACTGTGCAAACAAATAGTGTATGGAGTAAGAATATATATGAAGTAGGGATAAAATTTTTATATAGGAGTATCATATTATTCACGTTATTTTATAATTAATTCTTTTTTCAAAAACTTTGCTTCATTCTTAAAAGAAAATTCTTTATACACTTTCCCTAATATGTTGCAAAGACTTATTCTTTGGTCTATTTCTCCCCATTCTACCTGTTTTATTAGGCAATGTGG
This sequence comes from Phoca vitulina, assembly GCF_004348235.1. Lineage (NCBI taxonomy): Eukaryota > Metazoa > Chordata > Mammalia > Carnivora > Phocidae > Phoca > Phoca vitulina. The sequence goes on from NW_022589762.1 coordinate 9,637,544, forward strand.
CTTCCTTCTTCCGTGTGAAACCTGGGTCCCAGGCCAGAGCTTACCTCCGCTCACAACAATTCAATTCAGTTTAGTTATTTGTACAAGTTGAGTTGCTCTCTATAAATAAATTTAGCCAACTGCTAAGAAGAGCAAATATTGTATTATTACATTGTATTTGTGGGTATTGTGGATTCTTTCAAAGCAATAGCGTATAATGAAAGTTTAATCCTCACTGACAAAAGCCAACCACTTTGCAGTATAACAAATATAACATCTCCATTTTGATAGAACATTTGTAATTTTGTCTATAACAAAAGTTATATTTTTACTTATTAATGTAGAATTAATTATTTGTACATATGAAATTTTTCTAACTTAACTTTTACATTTAAGAATCAACATATATAAATAAATGTCGGGGCGCCCACGTGGCTCAGTCGTTAAGCGTCTGCCTTCGGCTCAGGTCATGATCCCAGAGTCCTGGGATCGAGCCCCACATCGGGCTCCCTGCTCCGCAGAAAGCCTGCTTCTCCCTCTCCCACTCCCCGTGCTTGTGTTCCCTCTCGCTGTGTCTTTCTCTGTCAAATAAATAAATAAAATCTTTAAAAAAAATAAAAAAAAATAAATGTTTCAAGTGCAATTTTGTAAAGGTAAGATCTATTGCACTGCATTTCAAACCTCATATAATGTAAAATAATTTATTTTTTCTTTTAGCCTCAAATTTATTTTTATGAACACTAATTATTTTACTTTTTTTTAACTTAGTGTTAAGACATTTGATGTGTGGAGAGCTATTTGCTAATTCACTGCCACTAGATTGCTTGATTGATATATTTGAAAACAGACAAAACTAATTTAATTTTTATTTATTTTTTAAAAAAATAATTAATTAGCTATTTGATTAATTAATTTTAGGGGGGAGAGAGAGAGCTCATGTGTGTGCAAGCAGGGGGAAGGGCAGTAGGAGAGGGAGAAAATTCCAAGCAGACTCCACCCTGAGCACAAGCCCGACAAGGGGCTTGATCTCAGGATGCTGAGATCATGACCTGAGCCAAAATCAAGACCGAATGAGCCACCCAGGTACCCCTAATTTTTATTTTTAATGTGTTTATTTTCTCATTAAAAAGTACACTGGAAGTAGATGTTACCTCTTTAGTACAGGTACTGTGCACTCCTTACTTGATAGCGTTGACCTCGGGATAATCCAGGATCCAAGCTTCTGTTTTTGTGATTGGAGATGCAAGAATGGGGCATAAGAATTCTGAATCATTGTAAGAGCGGGAGGTGTTGTCTACATAAGGGAGTTTGTGTCACCTGGCATCATTCTACTAAACATACACTGATGGCAAAGAAGATACAGACATATGGGTCCTTCATCAGAAAATAACCAGCATTTTTGTCCTTCTTGCTATTTCCATCACACTGAGCTTCTTCATACCTTGACTCTGGGCTAATGCTGTAGCAGATGAAGGTCTTTTCCTTTCCCAGAAGCTGTTTTCACCAATCTCTTAGTGTCCCCAAATTCAGGCACTGATTTGCATCTTGGAGGGACAGGCTAGGGTTAAGATTCTGCTCCAGTGGGGCCTTCATTTACTGTTGCAGTTTTCCTTTGCTACCCCATTTCTATTTTTTTCCTGAGGGGAGCAGATGCTTGGCCATGGATCACAATGTCTCACCTTCTCTGGAATAATTGCTCTTCTAATCCAGACCTAGGCAAATACCACAGCCCCTTTTGGAATAACTTTTAGAAAACTATGGCTATGTCTTTTTTAATTAACAGAAAAGTGAGAGGTCCAGCTGGAGTGTAGGTTTACACTGAGAAGTGGTAAATAATATGAGAGGGATAAGATGGTCCAGATGATGATAGGGTTTCCAGGACAGTGAGAAGATTCTTACATCTGCATTTTTTTTCTTTTTCTTTTTCTTTTGCCTTTTGTGAGTTTTGTTTTATTTCTTCCATCTTCCTCTTTTCCAAAAAAGAAGAAAGCTTGAGATCAAAGTGTGGCATGTAACCCAAAACCTAAAAAAATTTGTCAAAGTTTCAGAAAAATATAAATTGTTTTCCCATGCATAGTTGATTCTCACGAAACTTCTGTGTTTTATAAGTAGAACATATTTTATGATACGCATTTTATAGATCAGGAATCAAAAGAGAAAGCTACTCGGTATGACACAGCTAAACATAGGTTGTCCGATTCCCAAACTCATGTTTTTTTCTATTGCATTTCTCTTCAAAACCCACATTCCCTGTTGAATATTTTATATTTCCTTGGGGAAAAGAGTCTCCGATTCAAAAGTTACAACCTGGGTGCCTGGGTGGCTCAGTTGGTTAGGCAACTGCCTTTGGCTCAGGTCATGATCCTGGAGTCCCGGGATCGAGTCTCGCATTGGGCTCCCTGCTCAGCGGGGAGTCTGCTTCTCCCTCTGACCCTCCCCTCTCTCATGCTCTCTGTATCTCATTCTCTCTCTCAAATGAATAAATAATGAGAGTTCTAGAGGGGAGAGGGTGGAGGGATGGGTTAGCCTGGTGATGGGTATTAAAGAGGGCACGTACTGCATGGAGCACTGGGTGTTATACGCAAACAATGAATCATGGAACACTACATCAAAAACTAATGATGTAATGTATGGTGTATGGTGATGTAATGTATGGTGATTAACATGACATAAAAAAAATCTTTAAAAAAAACAAGAAAAAAACAAAACAAGACAAAAAACAAAGTTACAACCTGGTGACCTAGGGATGGGATTTGTCTTCATACTTCCTTTGTTTGCATAAACAATGTTTCAAAAACACATTTGCCACATTAGATTACATTTGAAAGTCAAGAGCTGTTACACAAAAAGCTAGGTTTCCCGAAATAATGGAATATATCATCATTAGGCCAGTAATCGCTTTTAGCAACAATCTCTGTGGGAGCTGAGGGCAAGAATGGAAGATAACAGGGATTCTCAAACTTGAATACATTAGAAACACTTTGATTTTAAAACACACATGCCTGGGTCCCACTTGTGACCAACTCCATTGTAATCTCTGAATGGAGGCTCAGCCAGAGTAAATTCTATGTGCAAACACTGACACGGGGTATGTGGTGGGGTACATGCCCTTTGGTTTACCACTAAATCAGTCCTCACTTAACTTTCTACACTCACATGACCTCCTGACCTTTGTAGAAGTTTGAGTTGTCAATTCTGTATTATCACATTCTCAACTCATAACTCATCTGGCAATTTGAGCTTCTGTGTTCAATAATCAAAACTCACTGGTTTTAGTTTTACTTGTACTCAGAATATTGTGTCATTCTCTTTCCAATTTGATACCCTTCTCAAATGATCAATGCATAGTCTAAGAGTCTAAGAATGACAATACATGGACCTTTTTATAATAATTCTCTTCATAATAGGAGCTGCGGAGAAGCGTTTTCTGTTTGTTTTTTGTTTTTGTGGATGATTGCAAACATGAAACCTGGTTATATCTTGTTTCCAGAATGTATCAATTACACGGAAAACTCAGGAGAATGCTATCTTATTTTTTATGATATTATTTATTTTATAATTTTCTCCTTCCATGAAATTCTTCCAGAACACCAAAATCTGTCCTGTATGATCACTACATCCTAGTCTTCTCCATACTGTTTTGGCAAACCAGGTTTATTTTATGCTGATGTCAGGAAAGCAAGTCATTGTAAAGATAAATAGTTTTGTTCCACTTTATTTCAGAATATTGATGGGCTCTGCAGGGTGCTGTCCTCAGATGCTAATGCTATAGGATGAGACCTCTGCGGTGTAGCTCACATTCAGTCATTCTCTGAATTAAAGGGTGGATAATATTAAGTTCATGTGCAGATTTGAGGTGAGGGCTTTTCAGACTGAGGACTCTGCTATTGACTGAATGGTCCTCTATGAAAGGAGAAGCTGTCTCTCTCAGCGTTTCCCTTTTTGCCCCCATAAGAACAGGGACTTTCCAGAGAAACTGGAAGTTTCTGTCTTCCATGCAAGAAGTGAATTACAAGTTTATGTTTGTCAATGTTTATGTAATTTTCAATATTCAGCTACTGAAATTAGAAATCCATCCCTTCAAACATTCCATCCCATCCTATCATTTCCTCTCATTTTGAGCCAACTCTCTGGCTTAATAGATCCTTAAGTTCTTGCTACTCTATCTTATTGCTCCAGGATTAGATAATTGGATCAGTCTAAAAGGACATTATTTTATTTCTTGAATAAAAGAGGAACTGCTTATAATCAATATGCCATTATAATTTATAAAATTTAGAGGAAGGGTCTTTATTTTATTATACATAAGATGGATGCAGAGTTGTTTCTCAAGTTGTGTACTATGATCTGAATGTTTGCAGTCCCCAAAATTTGCATGTTGAAATCCCAACAACCAATGTAATGGTATGAGCAAGTGGGGCCTTTGGGAGATGATGAGTTCTTGAGGGTGGGGCCCTCATGAATGGAATTAGTGCCTTGTAAAAAGGACCCCACACAGCTCCTGGCCCTTTCTACCATGTGAGGCTACAGCTAGAAGTCCACAGCCTGGAAAAGCTCCTCACTAGCCAATGCTGGCACCCTGACCTGGACTTCTTCCAGCCTCCAGAACTGTGAGAAGTGAATTTCACTCAGACAGTGGTATTTCGTTAACAGCAGCCCTCCCTGACTAAGACACTGTGTCCTGAGACTCTTCTGTGTTCCAGAGGTGTTTCAAGACCAGCACAAGCAGAGAGCGAGGAGGAGGAGAAGCCACACCTGGAACATCTTGCAATCTATACCCACTTAAATCAAAGCACTTCTGTTTTTTATGTGTTATACCTATTGGTATTCCACGTGGGATTTTTGTCTCTAAACAGGATCCCATTACTTAAAAAGTTTGAATACCACTAAATCAGAGGGAAATTCTAGAGGTACTAGAAGTGAAAAAAATGGATCAAGTAAAATTTCAACTGAATTAACTACATTCTTATATCAGGCAGGGTCTAAGCAAGGGACTGGAACCCACAATACCTTGAACTGAGAAATTTGAATATAAAAATATTAATAGAGGATTAAAGTTTTAGGGTGTTGGTTAAAAGGAGGTAAAGAAAACTCTAAAGAATACAGTATTAGACACAGGAAGCAGCCACCCATTAGCGCTTGAGCTGGGAGAGAACCCTGGAGGAAGAGCCCCCCCCTCCAATGCCACACTGCAGATTGAAATCCTGACCTCAGCAGAGGACACCAGCATGGCTCAGCACCTAGTGCTGAAACACCAGGTAAGGTGCTGAAACACTAGGTAAGGTGCCAAGTCAGCAGGAATCTGCAAATCTGCCCTCTGGAGTGCTGGGGAAAGTGTCCACAGGAAGGTGCTACAACCAGGAGTTCACTCCAGAGCCACCAGAGCACATAGGAGGGGAAGCCCACCATCAGATTTGCCCTGCTGGTACCACTCAATTATGAAGGCACCTGAAATGGTATCATCACAAGTTTCCCAGGGGCAGGTGCTTCATGCAGCTGGCCTTTGGGTAATGAAGAGAGCCCAACTGTGCAACAGCCTGGTGAACAAAGTACATTGGAACCAGGAAGAGAAACTCTTTCCTCTTATAGAGTTCTTCCGGTGCCCTCAACTGACAAAACTTAACTCTGCACCAGCTGGAGTGGCAGGAAAATTTACAGTCCACCTCCATGATAACAGAACAGGTAGTGAATGATAGATCTGGGGTGAAGAGGCAATAAATTGGTAATCGATTGCTAGGCCCATTATTCATGTGAACTCCTAGGACTCTTCTGATAGAAACTTGAGATAAAACTGAATCCTTTGAACTCATAGAATTGCCACCTAGACCCCAAAGAAAGAAGAGTTAGAGACTTAACTAGTGTTTCCAAGCCCTTTGACAATGAAGATGTTGACTTCATTCACTCATTTATTAATTAATTCATTCAAATGCCTACTCTGTTCATAGCATTGGGCCAAGTGGTATGGGAGAGGCAGAATATGTAGTTCCTCAAGGGACAGGAAGCGATGCAGGTAAAATAAGGCTCTTGGTATTCAGTAACCTACTCTCAAATTATTCTGGGAGATATTTTGGTATGAATCCAAATCCAGACATCTACTAAGAGAAGAAATATCCTGGAGTTGCCTCGAACACAATAAATAAAACAAACAAAAAATATATTTATTTCGACCAAAATTTATTTTAGAGTTGATTTATAAAAATATATACACTTAAAGAAATATTCATTTATTAACGGGATCAAAGAAAGGGAAGCGACTTAATATATTGCCATAGAACTAGGTTAAACTCGTGATTATTTAATACTGAATCTAACTCTGAGCTTTCTGATAGCCAGAACTAACTGAGATTTCCGGTAGCTAGAAGTGAGAGGAAAGCGTGATTATTTATATGGTTCTCACTATTAAAATTATGGAACATATCAATTCCTTAGGGGTTGTGAAATTAGTTTTTCTAATACTCAAAAATGCGTCTCTTACATGAACTTTTCTGTATTGAGGTATGTTAGATCACGGGCAAACTTTTATTTGGTTGACACGCTGTCACCAAAACACAGGTGGTTCCTTCAGGACTAAGAGAATTAATGATTGATATTGTGAATATTTCTGGGCTAAGACATATGTGTGATGTTTATGATCAAGTTTATATAATGCTGGTCCAAGGCAGACTTCATATCATGGACAGCCAGGGTATTTGGTTTACGATTAGAGGATTTTTGTCACACAGGACGTTTAAATAGAAAATACCAATACTAATTTTGAAGGTCCACTCAAGTTCACCACAGTCCCCATAGCTCTCATCTTTACTCAGCTAACTTTCCTATCTGGCCCTTAGATGCAATATAACTGAATAGTTAAGCATGGACTCTGAAATCAGATTACCTGAGATTAAATTTCCACTCTTCCACTTACTAGAGGTGAGATTTTGTAAAATTTACTCAGATTCTCCAGAATGATGTTTCTCCATCTTTAAAATGAGAATCATAACTGTGTCTACCTAGCTTTTTTTTTTTTTAAGATTTGTTTATTTGAGAGTAAGAGAGTGGGGGGTGGGGCAAGAGGGAGAGGGAGAGAGTATCTTTTTTTGTTGTTGTTGTTTTTTGTTTTATTTTTATTTATTTTATATTTTATTTAATTATGTTATGTTAATCACCATATATTACATCACTAATTTTTGATGTAGCATTCCATGATTCATTGTTTGCGTATAACACCCAGTGCTCCATTCAATATGTGCCCTCTTTATTTTTTTATTTTTGTATAGATTTTTTTATTTATTCATTCGAGAAACAGAGATACAGAGAGAGAGAGAGAGAGCATGGGGGGAGAAGCAGAGGGAGGGGGAGAAGCAGACTCCCCGCTGAGCAAGGAGCCCGATGCAGAGCTCAATCCCAGGACCCTGAGATCATGACCTGAACCAAAGGCAGACGCTTAACCATCTGAGCCACCCAGGCGCCCCAATACGTGCCCTCTTTAATACCCATCACCAGGCTAATCCATTCCCATACCCACTTCCCCTCTAGAACCCTCAGTTTGTTTCTCAGAGTCCATAGTCTCTCATGGTTCATCTCTCCCTCCAATTTCCTCCCCCTTCATTTTTTCCTTCCTACTATCTTCTTCTTTTTTTTTTAGCATATAATGTATTATTTGTTTCAGAGGTACAGGTCTGTGATTCAACAGTCTTACACAATTCACAGCACTCACCATAGCACATACCCTCCCCAATGTCTATCACCCAGCCACCCCATACCTCCCAACCCCCACCACCCCAGCAACCCTCAATTTGTTTCCTGAGATTAAGAATTCCTCATATCAGTGAGGTCATATGATACATGTCTTTCTCTGGTTGACTTATCTCACTCAGCGTAATACGTTCCATCCACGTCATTGCAAATGGCAAGATTTCATTCCTTTTGATGGCTGCATAATATTCCATTGTATATATATACCACATCCTCTTTATCCATTCATCTGTTGATGGACATCTTGGCTCTTTCCATAGTTTGGCTATTGTGGACATGGCTGCTATAAACAGTGGGGTGCACATACCCCTTCGGATCCCTACATTTGTATCTTTGGGGTAAATACCCAGTAGTGCAATTGCTGGGTCATAGGGTAGCTCTATTTTCAACTTTTTGAGGAACCTCCATACTGTTTTCCAGAGGGGCTGCACCAGCTTGCATTCCCACCAACAGTGTAGGAGGGTTCCCCTTTCTCCACAACCCCGCCAATATCGGTCATTTCCTGACTTGTTAATTTTAGCCATTCTGACTGGTGTGAGGTGGTATCTCATTGAGGTTTTGATTTGGATTTCCCTGACGCCAAGCGATGTTGAGTACTTTTTCATGTGTCTGTTGGCCATTTGGATGTCTTCTTTGCAAAAATGTCGGTTCATGTCTTCTGCCCATTTCTTGATTGGATCATTTGTTCTGTCAGTGTTGAGTTTGATAAGTTCTTTATAGATTTTGGATACTAGCCCTTTATCTGATATGTCATTTGCAAATATCTTCTTCCATTCTGTCCGTTGTCTTTTGGTTTTGTTGACTGTTTCTTTTGCTGTGCAAAAGCTTTTTATCTTGATGAAGTCCCAATAGTTCATTTTTGCCCTTGCTTCCCTTGCCTTTGGTGATGTTTCTAGGAAGAAGTTGCTGTGGCTGAGGGCAAAGAGGTTGCTGCCTATGTTCTCCTTTAGGATTTTGATGGACTCCTGTCTCACATTTACGTCTTTCAACCATTTGAGTCTATTTTTGTGTGGTGTAAGGAAATGGTCCAGTTTCATTCTTCTGCATGTGGCTGTCCAATTTTCCCAACACCATTTGTTGAAGAGACTGTCTTTTTTCCATTGGACATTCTTTCCTGCTTTGTCGAAGATTAGTTGACCACAGAGTTGAGGGTCCATTTCTGGGCTCTCTATTCTGTTCCATTGATCTATGTGTCTGTTTTTGTGCCAGTACCATACAGTCTTGATGATGACAGCTTTGTAATAGAGCTGGAAGTCCGGAATTGTGATGCCACCAGCTTTGCTTTTCTTTTTCAACATTCCTCTGGCTATGCGGGGTCTTTTCTGGTTCCATACAAATTTTAGGATTATTTGTTCCGTTTCTTTGAAAAAAGTGGATGGTATTTTGATGGGGATTGCATTGAATGTGTAGATTGCTCTAGGTAGCATTGACAGCCTCACAATATTTGTTCTTCCAATCCATGAGCATGGAACATTTTTCCATTTCTTTGTGTCTTCCTCAATTTCTTTCATGAGTATTTTATAGTTTTCTGAGTACAGATCCTTTGCCTCTTTGGTTAGATTTATTCCTAGGTATCTTATGGTTTTGGGTGCAGTTGCAAATGGGATCAACTCTTTAATTTCTCCTTCCTCTGTCTTGTTTTTGGTGTATAGGAACGCCACTGATTTCTGTGCATTGATTTTATATCCTGCCACTTTACTGAATTCCTGTATGAGTTCTAGCAGTTTTGGGGTGGAGTCTTTTCGGTTTTCCACATAAAATATCATATCATCTGCCAAGAGTGAGAGTTTGACTTCTTCTTTGCCGATTTGGATGTCTTTTATTTCTTTTTGTTGTCTGATTGCTGTGGCTAGGATTCTAATACTATGTTGAATAGCAGTGGTGATAGTGGACATCCCTGCCGTGTTCCTGACCTTAGGGGGAAATGCTCTCAGTTTTTCCCCATTGAGAATGATATTCACTGTGGGTTTTTCATAGATGGGAGGGAGAGAGTATCTTAAGCAGACTCTGCTCTGACTGTGGAGCCCAATACGGGGCTCAATCTCACCACCCTGAGATTATGACCTGAGCTGAAATCAAGAGTTGGATACTTAATCGACAGAGCGACACATGTGCCCCTACCTAGCAGATTTTTGATGAGGTTCAAATATATTTAAAATTTTTAAAGCACCTTAGAACTATGTTCAACAAGTAGTACCTACTGTTTAAGTGGAGACTTTTTAGCATTCAAGTAGGGGACCAAAGAGAGTGAGCTGTTTAAAGCAAATTTGGGATTATTTTGCATTTGTTCAATTTACATCAGAGATCCTGTTCATTTCAACTCTTCTAAGCATCCTGATGAAATTAATTTTAACTCATATCTCTGTAGTCAATTTTTTTTTTCACAGAAGCATCCCATTTTTAGTATTCATGTTGATCTTGTAGTGCCCTGATTTTTCTTCCTTATTCCCCCAAATGGTATATTTCAGATTTACTGTCCTGGTTCTGTTGCCACCGTTCTTATCAAACAGTCTGTGTCAGTTTTATGGTTCACTTCTGTATTTAGAGTGGGGTGCTATGATTCTCTGGTTAATGGAAACTGAAAAAATGAGATGTGTTAATAGTGATTTGCTTATATGTTTCCATGCTCCCCGCCCCAAAAAAAAAATTAAGGCTAATTTAACTATTTGATTGGGCTGTACAAGGAATCAAATGCATTGTGGAGAGGAACAGTGATCTGATGATTCATTGTGAATCTTCATATAGCTCAGCTTTTAGTTTCTAGGTACAGGTTTTGTTCCAGAGATATCGGTAGACAGCTTGCTTGGCTGCAGGGACCTTAAAATTTCCTTTCAATGCCTCCCACCCTCATTCCCTAGGAATTGCACGCATACTTCCCTCCTGTGATTCCTGAGAATCACCAGAGACCACAAGGTGTCACTAAGCTCTGAAGACAGGTCAGCTCCTACTTGTATGCTCTCGCCTCCATATCAATTTGCCTCTGCTGTGGTCAGGGTTTTCTTTCATTCCCTATGTTTTTTGTATGGTGTCTACTAATTGCACCTTTTTTCTTTTTCCTTTCTTATCAGTAAGCTGTAGTAAGTCAGTTACTGATGTTAACAGCTGCTGTCAATATCTCAGAACACCATAAGAAATGCGGCAGTTTTCTAATGAGGTCTTCCTAAGAACACGTTTGTTTAATGGCTCCGTCTGCTGGAGAGAGTCTGAACTGCTTGTTTTTGTTATCAGATAAAATTGTCAGAGACAAGCTAGAAAGTTCCTAGATATAGCTGGATATTTTTCAGGGAATTTGCCCTAGAGATGAAACTACTGTTAGCAGCATTGTGAGGGACTGAAGAGAGGGAAGTTCTGGATTTTCAGCATTGCAAAATGTCTTCTGTTAAAGTGAGGGCACCAATTGGGAAGGATTGAGATCTTGAGAACTAGAATGGGGATATATAGGAAGATTCTAATCAAGCTAGGGACATGGAACCCTAAATTTTGTTGAGTCTTTTTTGCCAGTAAATGTAGCCCTTTCACCCCCATCTGAGGAGGTTAACCTTGCTTTGCTTGAAGCAACTGTAATTCCCTCCCTTAAGTAGATGGGTTCTAGGTTAAGTGAATAGAAGTCTAACCTGAATTCTATACATAAAAGATCATGTTCCTTCAGTTAATTTCCTAACTTGAGCCATTTTACAGACCCAGAATATCTTTAATTCCAAGTGGGGGGGCAAGTCTTTGAGAAAGAACTCTTTTAAACAGAAAAAAAAATTATATAGCTCATCTTTTCCCCACTCTTCCCTAAAAAGATCTATGACCATTAACATGGATGACTATGCATTGAGGAAAGAGAAATAATAAGACTTTGGAGGAGTTGCTGGGCAGTAGCTCTGAATGGATACTAATTTCAGGAGACCCAAACCGTCATTGTATTATACTGATCAGAGTAGGAGCATAAAGAGGTCAAATGATGAATGAAGTTGTGGCTTAGTTCTGCCTCACAGGTCTGCCTGTTTTCTTCATCCATCAGAGACTTCTCCCTGGGAAGAAGCTACAGCTAGGCATGTGGATGCCAATAGCTTCTATCTCCTGAAGACTATAATCCAAGAACTCCTGGATACATATGTAAAAAAAAGAATGGTTTTCCAAATTTGAGAGGAGAAAGAAAATAAGAAGGGATCGTTTCCAAAATATCTGAGGCAAGATTACCAAACAAATTATTCTGGGACCACCAAGGAATCACTTGCTAGACTCTACCCTAGAATCACATGAGCAGGAAACACCACCAGCCCATGCCCTTTAGTGAAGGAATGCAAACCAGAGTACCTGCACTGTCATCAGCTGTGTCTGAATTCCAAGACCTTTGTAGACCACTTGCAGCACAAAGTGTAAGGTATTTTTTTTTTTTAAGATTTTACTTATTTGAGAGAGAGAGAAGGAGAGGGGAAGCACAGAGGGAGAAGCAGACTCCCGCTGAGCAGAGAGCCTAATGTGAGGTTCGTTCCCAGGACCCCGGGATCATGACCTGAGTCAAAGGCAGATGCTTAACAGACTGAGCCACCCAGTGTTAGGTATTTTTGTGTCTATCCCCTGTACACAGCAACTCCTTGTTGATTATTGTCCCTCGAGATTGTGTTTTCAAGTAGTTTTTCTGAAAATCAGGCTAATAGATATTCTTATAGTTTTATAAACACTACCGGGCTCATAAAATGAAACTTTTTTTTTTTTTTTTTTTTTTTTTGCTGGACTGTAGTGCCAACATGCCATAAGACAAATGCTTTACCCATCAGTTTATATAACTGTCCAACTCAACATACACAAGTCGGTTTGTCGTGTTATGATATGATGTGCAAGAAAACTTGTAAGGATATGATCACCATAAAGAGGTGAGCATAAACATCACAAAAAAAAGTTTGTCTCTGAAGCATTTAACCCTTCCCATAAACTCCCTTGGCATTTATAGGATTCTCTTTCCAATATCAATCACCCACACAGAACATTTCTTCAGTTTTCCCCTGGCACTCAATGACCTACCAATTGAGCCTCCATTGTCTGAGTCTGTTTCTTTTGTAGCCTATCTCCCCAGCCACTCATCAGTATTTTACTTCTGTAATCACTTAGAGAAAACTTAATATAGTAAATAATCTTTCGAGTATTTATTATGTGCTAGACACTTTAAAAGGCACTAGAAATACAAAAATAGATATTGAAACTTTATGTAATTTACAGTCAGGTGAGGGTGGAGAACATTAATCAAATATTCACTCAAAGACTGACATATGTAAGACCAAAAATGTGATAAGTGCTGGGGAGGGGACTCTAATGTTGGGATATATGACCTTGTCATGGAGCTCAAGGAAGGGTCTTTAAAAACTCAGCTTATATAGAGAGAATGTTTGAGGGTTCACTTGATGGAGAAGAGAGAAAAGAGAATTCCAGGTATAGGGAAAATGTCTGTAATGCAGTGTGGTAAAATTTTGTATGAGTTCTTGAAGTTTAGTCTAATGTGGTTGTGGTGCTGGGAGTTGAAGTAAGTTTTGTGTAGACAGACACTGATTAAGTAAGCAAGGATTAGACCTGACAAGGGATTTCTAAGCTGTGTTATGGAGTTTGGTGTTATTTTAAGAAAGATGTTAAAGTGTTTTTTCAGAAGAAGGGTTGTATTTTTAGTATACATAGTTTTTAAATATCACCTAGGTTACATGTCAGAGAATAATTGAAATGGGTTAGGAATAGAACAGGAAGACCCTGTTATGGCAGTTATTTAACATTTTAATTCTTTGCTATTAAGATTGTGAAAGCGATAAAGAGAAGAGGTCAGATTTGAGAGATATTTAGTAAAAAAGGTGACAAGACTTGGTTTTGTGAGAGGCAGAGTGGAGAACTGCCCGGAAGTGTGGGCCAGAGAGAGGGTGGTGATGAGACAGCTGGTTTATAGGTTGTGTAATTTCTTGTGTGGCGTGCTATTGACTGAGAGGCCAAGTACTAGAGGGTTGTTCCTTTTGTGAGGAAAGTTAATGAATTATTTTCACACGCTGAGTTTGAAATGCCTTTGAGATTTTAGATTTGATATGTCAAATAAGCACTAGGAAATGTGCGTGTGCCCCCCCCCCCCCCCACACACAGCCCTCTGGACTTTGATATAGTCTGACATCAAACTTCATGTGGCATCTCTCAGTCAGAGAAATGGAGACTGATTTTCTGCAGCGTGAATTAGAGTTGACAAATCCACTGATCATTTTGCTCACAGTTTTGGCTGGCTACCTTACTATGAGACACCTGGGCACATTTCATGCTCCGGGTTCTCCGTTTTTCTTCAATTGAAAACCTATAAGGAAAGAAAATGCTTATCTTTAAATCAGCTTATGTCCAGAGACTAAAGAGGGCCTCAGAAAATACTTTCCAATTTTTAAAATAAAAATATGATCATGAAAACAACTGAAACAATACACACTATGATGGGTAAAGTGATTCTTCCCACCCTCAGTTTTATTTCTCAAGAGAACTTAATAGCTAATGATGATTAGTCAGAGATGTATATGGATGATGCTAAAAGGGCATCTCTGGTTTGCTCATTTAAAAAGTATTGAAATGAGCAGAAATTTATATTTTGTAAACTGAATTGGGTTCTTATAAGAGATTTTACATTTGTCAATTTACCTCTTAAATAAGATGATCAAATGAAAAGACACTATTGGCAAGCCCTATTTCACACCTAAATCTTCTGAGTGGGTGGAGTGAGATTTCTTTTGTTTCTCAACTTTCCGAGTAGACCATTCTATACATATATTTATCAGATCATATGAGTCGGTCAGGAAATTTATACCTGTTTCCAACAACATCAGATGACTCTTTCTTGTCACACAATATGGGATGAAAACTGCAAGAAAGCTGAAATACAATAAACTCACAGATGGGAGTCGAAAGGGTTGTTATCTACCCAGGTCCATGATTGCCCTCCAGGTGGAATAGTTAAGCCAATCCAGTAAAACACTGAAGTATTTAGGTACCGCCACAGGAAACTCTAAATAGAACAGGAAATGTTACAACAAACAACTGATTCTAACAGATACAAAATATATATATATATATATGTATCTCTAGCGAAACTTGTATGTGCTTGGTCCTGAACTAGAAGCAGGGAATGGACAGGTAAGACATACATCACATTTTTCTTTTCTTTTTTTTCTTCTTATTAAAAGATTTTATCTATCTATTTATTTATTTATTTGGGAGAGAGAGAGAGAGCACGAGCACAAGTTGGGGGGGAGAGGCGGAAGGAGAGGGAGAAGCAGCAGACTTCCCGCTGAGCAGGGACCCTGGGATCATGACCTGAGCCGAAGGCAGATGCCTAAACTACTGAGCCACCCAGGTGCCCCTACTTCATGTTTTTCTAACAGATCACAGCAGAGTGACAAATTACTGCAGTGCAACGTGGTGACAGTCAGGTGGAATTTTGTATGATTGCAGGAGATATTAAGACTGTGAAGTCAAACTTCCAAATTTGAGCCCCTGTTTTATGATTTACCACTGTGCATCTCTGCACAGTTATTAAATCTTTTTACTGCTGTTTTCCCCAATCTCTGCAACTCATTTATTACAGTACCTATTTTAAAGAGCTACTATTGTTTTGCTATTAAATAATATTATTATATACTGCTTGGCACATAATAAATTCTCATTACATAAATGTTAGTGGTTATTGTAAAAATGAGTATGAAATAATATATAGAAGGAGGGGAATATACAGGGAAAATTAAAGAAAGAAAACAATATCGAGCTGATGTGAGACATACTGTTCATAGTTTCTTAATATCTCTTTTTAATATCTCTTAATATCTTAATATCTTAATTTTCTTAATATCTCTTTTTTCTATAGTAATATAACCCCAAGCAATATATATGGCCAGACCTAATGAAGGCTACATTTCCCAGGCTCCCTTTTGGCTAAGTGTGACAATGTGACTGACCTAATTTCTGGCTAACGGATTAGAATGGAAATGGTACTGAAATTCTAATCAAACATTTAAAAGGTAGGGCTATAACTCTAGAAAACAGTATGGAGCCTCCTCAAAAAGTTGAAAATAGAGCTAGCCTATGGCCCAGCAATACCCAAAGATACAAACGTAGTGATCCGAAGGGGTACGTGCACCCCAATGTTTATAGCAGCAATGTCCACAATAACCAAACTATGGAAAGAGCCAAGATGTCCATCAACAGATGAGTGGATAAAGAAGATGTGGTGTATCTATATATACATATGTATATATATATATATATATATATATATATATATATATACACAATAGAATATTATGCAGCCATCAAAAAACCCCGAAATCTTGCAATTTGCAATGACGTGGAACTAGAGGGTATTACGCTAAGCGAAATAAGTCAATCAGAGAAAGACAACTATCATATGATCTCACTGATATGAGAAATTCTTAATCTCAGGAAACAAACTGAGGGTTGCTGGAGTGGTGGGGGGTGGGAGGGATGGCGTGGCTGGGTGATAGACATTGGGGAGGGTATGTGTTATGGTGAGCACTGTGAATTGTGTAAGACTGATGAATCACAGACCTGTACCCCTGAAACAAATAATATATTATATGTTAAAAAAAAAAAGATAGTAGGAAGGGAAAATGAAGAGGGGAAATCGGAGGGGGAGAAGAACCATGAGAGACTATGGACTCTGAGAAACAAACTGACGATTTTAGAGGGGAGGAGGGTGGGGGAATGGGTTAGCCCGGTGATGGGTTTCAAGGAGGGCACGTATTGAATGGAGCACTGGGTGTTATACGCAAACAATGAATCATGGAACACTACATCAAAAACTAATGATGTAAGGTGTGATGACATAACATAATAAAATAAAATTAATAAAAGAAAGATAGGGTTATATCCTTCTATTTGTCATTTCCCTCTTTTCTGATGGCTAGAATGTGGACATGGTGGTGAATCAACCGGAAATAGGTAGACACGGACAGTACCCTACTGATGAGACCAGAAATCCATAGCTGTATGGATCACAGTGTGAGTGACATGACCTATTGCATATATGAATAGACAGATTTTTCTCCTATTTTAATGCTTTGGAATTGGAAACATCAATCTACAGCTTGTAGCAGTTTAATTGGGAGCTTTGTTTTCGCTTTTTAATTGTACTGATGCTTTTAAGTGTACTGTTACATCTTATAATTAAAAGTGTTTTAGATTCAATAAACAAAGTACACATCTACCTTGTATAAGCTACAGTGGTTTTGGGTCTCCCTCACCTGCAGCCAAACTCGTATGCTAAATATCATAACTGTTTGTAGGAACATAAATAGTCATTAGGCATACAAGAGAGAGAATAGTGTTTTTCCATTGAGTTATCTTGGCACTATGGCCAGAAAAATCAGTTGACTAAATTTTGCAGGCCTATTTCTGGCATCTTGATTCAGTTTCACTGATCTACATATCTCTCTTTTGCCAATTTTACACCATATGAACTAATTTTGCTTTATTGTAAGACTTGACATTTAGTAACGTACATCTTCCATTTTTCTGCTTGCTTTGGGTCTAGTTTGCTCTTTTTCTAGTCTTTTTTTTTTTTTAAAGAGAAGCTTAGATGATTGATTCTACATTATCTTCTTTTCAAATGTAATCACTCAGGGTTATAAGTTTCCCTCTAAGCTCTGCTTAAGCTGAAACCTGTGAATTTTGACATTAAATGTTGTTTTCATTCAATTCATAATATAGTTTTAAAATTTTCTTCTGACCACTTCTTCTTTGACCCATACATTATTTAGAAGTGTGTTGTTTAATTTTCAAATATTTGGGAATTTTCCAAATACTACTCTGTTCCTAACTTCCAGTTTAATTTTGTTATGGTCTGAGACATGTTTTGTATAATATCTTATCTGTATTTGTAATTTTTAAAAGTTTATTAGGTCTCCAAATATGGTCTGTCTTCATGAAAGTTCCAGGTGTATTGAAAAAAAATGTGTATTCTGCTTTTGTTGGATACAGTTTTCTATAAGATTAATTCGGTTGAATTGGTTGATAGTATTGTTCAGGTTAATTATTTATTTATTGGACTTGTTTTACTCAAAGAGGAGTGTTGACAACTCCAACTGTAATTGTGAATTTCTCCATTTCCCTTTTTAGTTCTATCAGTGTTAACCTTGTTGCATATACATATATAATTGACCCCCGTTATGAGATTCAGGGGCTAGAGAGTGGAATATTATGGACTGAATTGTGTCTCTCCAAAATTCATATATTGCAGTCTTAACTGCCAGTACTTCAAAATATAACTGCATTTGAAGTCAGAGGCTTTAAAGAGGTCATTACGCTAAAGGAGGGCTATTAGAATGGGTCTTAATTCAATCTGATTGGTGTCCTTATAAGAAAATTTGGACACACAGAGAGACACAGATGCACGTACACAGAAGAAAGACCATGTGAGGACACGGTAAAAAGGTGGTCAGCTGAAAGCCAAGGAGAGAGTCATCATGAGAAACAAAACCTGCCAATACCTTGATCTTGGACTTGCAGCCTTCAGAACCACAAGAAATTAATCTCTGTTGCTTAAATCATTAAACTTGTGGTACTTTGTTATGGCAGCCCTGGCAAACTCAACAACCCCTTCATCATTGTGCAATAGTCCTCCTTGTTCTTGGGAGTGTCTTGTTTCTTCTTTTTTTTTTTTTACTTCGTACTTGATTGTTGAAAGCTGTCTAGCATGTAGCGACTGGGTTAAATAGTTTTGTGGATAGAAATGAACACAGAGTTCCTTCTCCTGGGTCTTTAATGTGGGGTTTAAGTTAATCATTATGGGGGTGAGTTTGCGATTTATCGTTGCTCTGGTTACCCTCAACGCCCCACAGGTTTCAAATCCTGTAATGATATCTCGTGTTTTGTGTTTTGTGGTTTTTGTTTGTTTGTTTACCAGAGACACGTCTCCTTGACCTGAGTGTTTTGGTTCCCCTCTGCACCATGCCTCAGAGAAGATCTCTGCGCACATTCTTCTTCCTCCCCTGTCCCTCTCCCAACAGTGTTCTTGACTTCTTATCTGAAACTTGTTAGCGTGACAGTGAAAGGCAGCTGAGGTGGTGGTCTTGCTTGTTCTGATTGTGCCTCAGTGTTAGGCAGCCTCTCATCCCTGTGTCTTCTCCATGCTTTCTCCCTTCTGCCTCCCCTCCCCTGCCTGTAGCTGTGGTCCCATCATGTATTTGTGCCCCTCCCACAGGAATATCTTTTGTCCCTAATGCTCTTTCGCACCTGCAGTGATGTTTCACCAGTTCCCTAAGGGCACCTGTCCTCACCAACACACACATGAAAGCTGTTGCTGCATAGTGCAGAGAGCAGACAGGGGACAAGGATCTAGGTGGGATTCCTTGCCACTGCTGCATCATTGCTGTCTTCTTCTCCCAGGTCTGCACCACAATGGACACTTTCTCATGGTTCTTTCCTATCTTGAGAACCAGTGGCATTTCCAGAAAAAAAAAAAAAAATAGCCTTCAAAGGACTGTAGAATTCCCCAATTTCTGCAGGGCTCAGGAGAACTGTTTTGCCCACTTACACTCAGACTTAACTCATTTTTCAATTACTCTGACAGAACTCTTCTTTCTGATGTCTGGTGTCTGATTTGTGTGTCCCAAGTAAGTGGGGATGTGTCTTCTCTCTCCCACAGGTACCTGTTTCAACATAGATTTTGGTTCTGCAAACTTAACTCTCCAATAGATTTGAAACAAATTGGCAATTTAAAGCTAACGCCGCTCTTTCTCATTTGAAAGTTGTAGTAACATTTCTTCAAGATCTTTGCATCATGGAATGAAAGCTATAAACTTTGTTTTTTTTTTTCTGTTTTTGTTGTTTAAATACCTCTTTTTCTCACTTTCTTCTTCTTCTTCTTCCCCTTCCTCCTCCTCTTTCTCCTTCCTCTTTCTACTTTCTTTTCTTTCTTTCTTTTTTGCCATATGATGACACATGGGAATTCTAGGACTAATAATTCTCTTTTTTTCATTTTATCTTATTTGAGAGCTGGAAAAGTATTTGCTAGAAAATTATTCTCTGTTTCTTGGAGTAATTATTCTTCTATAATATATATTTTATCTGAGTTTTACTTGTCTTTTTTGGAAAAGTTTGGAAACAGAAATATGTATGCATAAATCCTATGCTGGTTCCTTTCAGATTCTTATTTATCCATGAAAGAGAATGATTACATGTAGCCCATTCATTTGTTTAGGAAAAATGTGAGAGAGGTAATCTAAACAGGAAGAGGAAAGTTTCTAAACAAACAGGGTTGCTGGAGGAGAGGTGGGTGGGGGGATGGGTAACTGGGTGATGGGCATTAAGGAGGGCACTTGATGTAATGAGCACTGGGTGTTATATGCAACTGATAAATCACTAAATTCTATCCCTGAAACTAATAATATACTGTATGTTGACTTAATTGAATTTAAATAAAAAAAATTTTTAAAAATGTTGTCTTAGTCTACTGGTCTCCCTAGTCTGGTTTATCAATCGCCTAGAAGACATGTCTTTTCTGCCTTTCAGCATCCTTCCCTTTGATGTTGAGCAGGAAATAGATGAGTTTCTGAGTGAAATCTTTTATTGCACGATTTCTCCATGCAACGATTATCCCTTTCAGAGCATTCTCATGAGATGCTTTCCAGTTTATACCTGCTTCCCCTTTCTTGTCTTAAAATTGACCTCTTGGAGAAGAAAACAGATCTCTTCAGCTCTTAACCTATCCTGGATTTGGATCATATTTGAATCAATTTGAACTGCATCTGATAGTCTTACAGTTTGAGATTTGGGGTTACACTGGTTACAGCAAGAAGTTCACTTCTGTTTTTGTTTTTCTTGTTGTGGTGGATTCTTGTGAAACTCAGAAGACTTTTTTTCTCTTCAGAAGTTTCAATAGCTGTGCTGTTCCCTCAGATGGTTATGACTCAAATAGGGTTGTAAAACACTGCTGGTCATTGGGTTTTCAGAAATGGAACCTTTGACATAACTTGTCATTCCAATATACTAATCCTCATGCTGAATACCCTTATTTGATACTTGCAAATTAACATTTATATTGGCTTTATTAATTAAAGGTTTAGTGTCCAACATTCATGTATTAAAATTTCAATTTAAATTAAACCAGAGTTAGTGAAGTATTCTGCTCAAGGGAGAATGAAATGTTAATGAGGACTATTCTGTATTTCCTTTTTTTCAATATCATCTTAATTTTAGCTACCATGGTATCTGACTGTAGCCTTCAGGAACATTGCAATAAACATGAGTGATGAGGTAAGATATTAACAGTCTTACATTTTAAAATGGAATCTAGTAAGCAGTAGGGATCCCTTATGGAGAAGAACTTAGATGTACAATACCAAATGAATTCATCCAATCCATAGCGCTCCCCCCAAAAAGCCTAAAATAATCCTGTATTTCAATGATTCATTCAACCAACATTTGTGTAGTTAATAGCAATGAAGTTTAAAATTTATTTCATAGAAATTTTGAAATATGTGGGACACCTCGATGGCTCAGTCAGTTAAGCATCTGCCTTTGGCTCAGGTCATGATCCCAGGGTCCTGGGATCGAGTCCTGCATGGGGTTCCTTGCTGAGTGCGGAGCTTGCTTCTCCCTTTGCCTGCTCTGCCTGTCTGCCTGCCGTTCCCCCTGCTTGTGCTCTCTCTCTGACAAATAAATAAATAAATAATCTTAAAAAAAAGAAATTTTCAAATATGTAGCACAACAACTGCATTGAAAATGTGAAGGATGCTATAATCTCTAAGTCTGATATCTCACCATATCAATGAGGTCTTGAATCACCATGAGATGTGAATTTTTCATGGCACAGTCATTTTTGCTTTCATCCCAAGATTTCTTATCTTCAGCAATCCAGTAACATTTTCCCCCATGTAGCTTCCAGTCTTTAGAGGGGCATGATTTATGAACAGTGGAAAAGTTGAAAGAAACTAGAAGGAAAAAGGTAAGTAATTAAAAGAAACTCAGAACTGTATCCCTAATACCGTATACAGATGAAAGCCTCTCAAAATTTGTTAAGTTATGGTCTAAAGCTTTTTTTTTAGATTTTATTTATTTATTTGAGAGAAAGAGAGTGAGAGAGAGAGAGAGAGCAAAAGCAGGGGCAAAAGGATAGGGAGAAGCAGACTCCCCTGCTGAGCAGGGAGCCTGACACAGGGCTGGATCCCAGGACCCCAGGATCACAACCTGAGCTGAAGGCAGATGCTTAACCAACTGAACTACTCAGGCACCCTTGTCTAAAGCTTTTTTTGACAAAAGTATGTGGTTTTCTCAAGGTGGATTTGGAAAAAATAAAGATTAACAGACTTGGGACCATGCGTATATTCATTTTTTCTTCCTTTCTTTCTCTGTTTAAATTATTCACTTAAAAATATATCATGTTCTGGAACACTACATCAAAAACTAATGATGTAATGTATGGTGATTAACATAACATAATAAAAAAATATATCATGTTCTCTATCAGCAAAACAATGTACCATGCACTAAGATCAATAAGTGAACGTCCAAGTTTCAGGGAGATACAAATTTTAAAGGAAAAGTAGAAATTAGAGATTTTAATTAGTGATCCACCAATGAACCAGACATTTTGGGAGTTATATATCACACTGGAATAATTCTTCTTTGGCAAAAATTGTGCAATAGGTGGCCCCCAAAACTCAAGAAAGATTGATCCTTCCATACTCAAAAGGATCTTGACATCCAAAAATGTGCTTGTAATGGGTTGTTTTTAATTTATAGTATTTGCCAATAGATTTAAATGATGACACAGAGGCATCCTGTATATACCAAAACTTTACTGCCCCTCAAATAAATATCCTTTAAAAACACACACATACCTATTCACACACAATGACCTGAAGCCACTGAATCGTGAACAAAAGCAGGCAGATTTTGGAGGGAAAGTGACACTTGAAATAGGTGTAGCAAAGCAAAAGTTTCTCATTTTTACACATTTTAGCTTAAGATAGACCAATGTTGGAGGCCATGTAGAGTGAATAAAACTTCAATAGCCAATCCGCAGTCTTTCTAGCCTAAAATACCAGAGAACAGAGTTTGGGGCAACCACAGATGCTAAAAATGAAGGGCGAATCCCTTAAATGAGAAAACATAAAGGATGTGCACCAAGTTCTATGGCTAAAATTTTTCCAAGTTCCTGGCTGATGCATGTGAAAGTTACATTCCAGCTAAGGATTGAAAAACTGATTTGAGATTAGAGCTGGTGCCCAAAAGATAGAAATTAAAATTTGAGTCCAACTATACCAACTTCCTGCTAAAATAGGAAAAATCAACATTTTTTTGGAGAAGTACATCAGAATCCTTAAATTTCTTAGCATCACTTTCACAATGTCCAGGGCACAATCTCAAATCACTTAATGTAAGAAAAACCAGGAAAATATGACCAATTCAAAAGAGAAGGGATTCAATGCAGCCCAACAGGAAATGATGCAGATATTAGAATTATCCCCAAATATTCTAAAGCAGCTGTTCTAACTACGCTCAAGTACATAAAAGGAAATACGCTTGCAATTAAAAGATACTTCCAAGAAATAGAGAATTTTGAATTTCATTAAGAAATGAAATTTATAATTGAGAGATACATGATATGAAAATTTCATTAGATTGGCTTAAAAGCAGAGAATTAGAAGAAAAAGTGGTTAGTGAACTTGAAATTGTCCAATATAAAAAACAGGGGAAAAAAGTTGGAAAAAATGTAGAGTCTCAAAGATTTGCAGGACAATATAAAAATATCTAACATGTATGAAATTGAAGTCCTAGGGATGTCTAGGTGGCTCAGCCGGTTAAGCATCTGCTTTTGGCTCAGGTCATGATCCTAGGGTCCTGGGATTGAGTCCTACATCGGGCTCCTTGCTCAGCGGGGGACCTGCTTCTCCCTCTGCCTGCCGCTCCCCCTGCTTGTGCTCTCTCTCTCTGACAAATAAATAAATAAAATCTTTTAAAAAATACAGGGAAAAAGAAAAGAAATTGAAGTCCTAGAACCAGAGGAAAGAGAAAATAAGGGAAAAAAAGGATAATAACTAAAATTTCTCCAAATTATTTAAATTTATAAATTTATACTTTCAAGAAGCTTATCAAACCCTAAGCAGGATAAATATGAAGAAAATTATATGTAAAAATGAAATAAACTGCTTAAAACCAAAGATAGAGAAAAATCTTGAAAGCAGAGAAAAATTGCATGCCATTTACAGGGATATGATTATTTAAAAAAACCCTCATTCTCATCATGAATTATGGGGGAACAGAATATAGTGAAAAATATCTTTAAATTGTTGAAGGAAACTAAGAAACAGACTCTTAACTATAGAGGACAAACTGATGGTTACCAGAACGGAGGTGGGTAGGGGGATGAGTGAAGTAGGTGATAGAGAATAAAGCACCGGGTACTGTATGGAATTGTTAAATCACTGTATTGTACACCCAAAACTAATACTACACTGTACTTTGACTAACTGGAATTTAAATAAAAACTTAAAAAAATTGTTTAAGGGAAAAAATAACTGTCAACAAAATATTCTATATCCAATGAAAATATCTTTTTAAAATCATGGCAAATTTAAGACGCTTTCAGATAAAAGAAAACTAAAAGGATTCATTATCAAATAGTCAGTACAATGAATGTTAAAGGAAGTTCTTCAGGCTGATGGGAAATGTTTATAAACGGAAACTTTGATATTGAAGAAAGAACAACATCAGAAATGGCAAACATACGGGTAAAAATAAAAGCGTAAGGTGAGCAACGTACATTCAAAAGACCTTTGTTCTTGCTTTCAATATTAAGTCCACACACTTGTCTCGTTTGTACAGTTCTTCTTTAGATTGATATAATACAACCAAATCCAAACCTTTCCAGACAATAATGCCAAAGACATGCTGTAATTATAACTAAAGACCCAGCAACAATGCAACCGAGACTTTCAAGAACATATTTAATAAGAAACTACTATATTTTCACTTCTATATTTCTGATAGTAGCTACTTTGACTAAATAGTACCAACCATTTTTGTATCATGGAATATTAAAAAAAAATTTCTAAAGTATAGCAAGATAAATAAATAAAGTCTACAGTCTACCAATTAACCACCTGGATCTTTATAGCTCAAGAACCTTAATACATACCAATGTTAGGGCACACTGTTGAAAAAACTCTCTTCTGAAGATAGTTTTGCTATAAGATAATTAGATCCTAAAAGAATTAGATTAAAAAATATTGCTTAGCTTGTAAGAAATAAGGGAAATAGCTAAAGGGAGGTACTTAGCTACAGGTGGAATGCGGAAGTGTTTCCATAAGTGAGTTCATAAGGCAAGGTTCCCCTCAAGGCTAATGATTTATATCAGTGCTAGGGTCATAAGACTAAACCTTGGATTCACCAAAAGGTGATGGAGTGAGTCAGTGAGACTGATTAGTTCAGGGTCTTCAAAAGTGCCTCAAGTCATCCAATCATTAGCTCCTCATTGCCTCCCTGCAGATGAAAATGTAAATAATTTTTGCAAGAAAATATATTTTTTTAGCAATTCCATCAACTGAAATCATTCAAATTAAAGTAAAAATATACCAAATACTTTTAAAAACATGCAACATAGCAGGAAATACAAACAGCAGATGTGGTCATGAAAGACTTTAGGTATTTAAAAAATCATATGTATCATAAATAATAATGTTTTAAATTATTTAAAAAATAAAAGAATAAGTAAAAAAAAGATCAGATAATAGGACACTATCAAGAGCTAACAGGCTCTTAGGATTGAAAACTCTGATCATTGGGGGTGCCTAGGTGGCTCAGTCAGTTAAGCCTCGGACTCCTGGTTTCAGCTCAGGTCATGATCTCAGGATCGTGAGATCGAGCCCTGGGTCCAGCTGTGCTTGGAGTCCGCTTGAGGATTCTCTCCCTCTGCCTGCCGCTCCCCCTGCTTGTGTGAGCTCTCTCTCTCCGACAAATAAATAAATAAAATCTTTAAAAAAACCCAGCTTGACAGAACTTAAAGCTAGAGTTTTATTTAATACCACTACTACCACCTCTGTCGTAGGTACAGTACACTGCAACGCTTTTGCTTTGGGGATAACGTCTTACAAAATTTGCCCTCATAGTCACACAGGTTGAAAAAAATGAACATATGTTGTATCAGGTAGGTTTTAGAATGTGGTCAAGGGGGCTTGGAAATATCAAATCCAATTTAATGTTTTAATGAATTCCCAGAATTTGTATGTACTCTACATTATGGACTGGTAAGTCTTTCTAATAGAATTACACCTGGATGTTCAAAAGAAGAATGGTATATAGTTTTTCATATGGAATTAAGAATTAAATTAACAGATTTAAAAATGTAATAAAAACCACTGGAAAAAAAAGAGAGCAGAAAGGCCAAATAATTGTTTTCTTGACTTTTAAAAGTGTGCAAATATGAGAGAGCAAGAGAAAGGTTAACATAAGATCACCATTTACAATTGTTTTGCATGTAATAACATTACCTGGTAAGAAAAAAAAATAGTATAATCATGAACTTTAAGAATGAAAATATTCTGACTATATTCTGCACTTGCACATGCCCCAATAGAAATAAAAATAATAAAATGCAATTATTTCAATGAAATACCTTTTCAAAAATCTAGAACTCTTTATAAGCTCATTTTTTTCATTTGCCTTGGATCGTTGAATATTTTTGTCATGGACTATAATGGGTCCATAAAAAACAATGATCTAAACCATCCCTCTATAGTGGTAGAGGAATCTCTCTTTTCAGATATATTACAGTAAAACCAATGCTACTGTACATGTCTGGTTACTCAGGAATCAGACAATATAAAATAATGTTACCTGTTGAGGTGATTGTTCTAGATTTATTTTCCCCAGTACAGAATTTCTCTTTTGATTCATTTTCCACTGTATTATGTCTTGCAGATTTGAACTGGGTAACTGATGAAAGAAGAAACATATTTTCCTAATTAAATAAAAAAGCATAAAACCATTGGGTTCTAGTGACTCTCTAAAGTTCAATAATGTAGAAATTCTATAGTAAGTTAAATAATTAAAAATTTAAGGGGGAAAAACAACACTATTTTTCCAAGATTTGAACTTTCCTTTGCATTCTTATTAATTTTATTAATGTCAACTTTAGCAAAAATGAAAAAAATATGATCTGGGACCAGTGGGATATTCGCCTAATTTTTCTCCTGGAGTTTTCATATTCATTTTAATAAACACAAAATAGCCAGCTGTGGACATAAGCTTCATTTGGATAGTTTGTGCTTAGTGAGATATTGTTAAATTATATCCAGTGTCACCTGATTCAGGGGGAAGATTTTATATGCTTTGGTTTGTTTCATAATTCTGTTTCTTTCAAGATTCTGCATGTAAATGCTGCATATAGGTTGTGTGAGCCCAGAGTACTTTTTCTCCAAAGAGGAAAGTATCTTTTTTTATGAATATCTTTTTTTATAATTTTAACTGAAATTACCTTTGGCAACTTTTAATTTCAAAATAGGGTGTATTAGGCAATTGAATCTTTAAAATGTATTTTGGTAATGGATGTATTAGTGACAAACAAATATATTTTATTAAAAAACTGTCATTTTAGTAACAAACAAATCTATTACCTTAACAAAAAATATATAGAAGAGATTTTTCATTCTAATTATTTTTGCTTCCCTCTCCCTTAATTTTATAGCTGCAATTAGACAATAGGTTATGTTAAACTAGTCAAATAACTTATCTTTCTGGGGCTTAGGGTGTTCATCTCAACTAGAGGTTCGACCTGGACTTCTAGCTCTTTCTAGTTCTAGAATTCTACCACAGTGCCTATCTATTTGTAACTTCCAATGCCATTCATATTTTTAAAATTAATTAATTAATTTTTAAGTTAACATATAATGTATTATTTGTTTCAGGGGTACAAGTCTGTGATTCATCAGTCTTACACAATTCACAGCGCTCGCCATAGCACATACCCTCCCCAATGTCCATCACCCAGCCACCCCATCCCTCCCACCCTCCTCTACTCCAGCAACCCTCGGTTTGTTTCCTGAGATTAAGAGTCTCTTATGGTATGTCTCCTTCTCGGATTTCATCTTGTTTCACTTTTCCCTCCCTTCACCTTGTTTCTCAATTTCCACATATCAGTGAAATCATATGATAATTGTCTTTCTCTGATTGACTTATTTCGCTTAGCATAATACCCTCTAGTTCTATCCATGTCGTTGCAAATGGCAAGATTTCATTTTTTTGATGGCTGCCTAAAATTCCATTGTGTATATATACCACATCTTCTTTATCCATTCATCTGTTGATGGACATCTAGGCTCTTTCCATAGTTTGGCTATTGTGGACATTGCTGCTATGAACATTGGGTGCATGTGCCCCTTTGGATCACTACATTTGCATCTTTGGGGTAAATACCCAGTAGTGCAATTGCTGGGTCATAGGGTAGCTCTATTTTCAACTTTTTGAGGAACCTCCATACTGTTTTCCAGAGTGGCTGCACCAGCTTGCATTCTCACAATGCCATTCATAACTGCTAATATCATTCACAAGGGTTCTTTGACATAAGCAGGTATGCATTGGCCTGTTCTAGGGTTTCATCTGGAAACCTGAATTCCTTGGAATATATACAATCTGTAGATGACCTTTGTTCTATAGATATATGTGAAGAACTTTTCTCCAAGCATTTATTCAATAATTAAAATATTTGCTATCTGAATATTGGATTATGCTGTTATGTCCAAAGTACATGAGTACAATTTTTAAATGCTGCATTTAGCTGATTAATTGTAGGCAAGTTTCTCACCTATTGATACAAGATTGATAGTGTCCAGTAGTAGCTAATATGAATAAACTTACACAGAAATATACTACATAATTTCATTTCCTTTCATCTGAATGTAGTTTTAGAGAAGCTTATATTTAGCTCACTATCAAACTGCATTGTGTGATTTGGACCATAAAATATAAACATAGTCCTGACTTCTCTTTCCTTTATCAGTTCCTTTGAATCCATAATGACATCACATGCTGAAGTTCTATGGAAATATCTCTAATTTTAATTTTTTCAAATTTCATACATTTTGTGAAGTTGTCCTGTATCGTTCAAGAACCACTTGAACAGCAAACACAATTACAACAGGTCATTAGAGAAAAATGCTTCAGGATAAATGAATAATTTTGATAATTACTTACCCAAAATGCTCAGCACAATTACTGTTACAAAGAGGATGATGATCGTTGCACATCCAACTTTCAGGAAAATTCCATGATGGTGACGATCTACAAAATTGGATAAATTGGACAGATAAAATTGGATAGTAAGCCCAGCAGGTAATTCCTGATATGGTTAGAGATAAGAAGGAGCTGAATAAGCTTTCTTGGTTATCATGCTTCGAAGTTAATTTCCTTTGAAATACATAGACCCAGCTTCTTTTTGCTCACATGCACACACACACAAAGAACATGTTTGGTTTTCTGGTTTGTGAAGAGGGGACTTATAAAACTGAGTGGATATGAATTTTTGTTTGTGGGTTCATCATATGTGTTCCACAGCATTAATCTTACAATGATCTACTCTCTACAGTCCTAAGTTTTTATATAAGACTGAAACCCTCCAGATTCTCTAATAAGTTTATTGACAACACCCACCTATTTGGATTGATCCATTCTTTTCTCTTTTATGTAATGCACCTACTTAAATAGTGATACATAACTATAATTTCATACATTTCATTCATTTTTATTTTAAAATAAAAGTACTCTTAGGGATTACCTTGTCCAACATCTACAAATTTATGGGAATATTCAAGTCCACAATCACACAGTTATTTGATGACAGAGCTGAGATTAGGCCTCAGCTCTCTTGACTACCAAACGAGTGGCTGGTTTGCTCTCCATACTATCTCATTGCCTTTTATTACTCAAAAGATAATAATAAATCAGAAAAAGAAGCAAGAATTATTAGCTTTGGCTGATAGTTAAACCAACAATCTCTAATCCAAAATAATTGCAGTGTATCAATTCCACTAGATATATGATATATACAAACATACATACAATACACTGAGCAAGTAATAAAATAATTGATGTTGAAATACAACCAATTATAAAGTCAAGCATCAAGACCAATTAACCTAATGCTAATCTATTATTATAGAGTACTTGTTCTATGTTCAAATTATTACTGTTGTTAAATAAAACATCTTTCATGGAAGCTTATTAATTCTCAGAACATAAAATATCCATGTATTTTCATTTATCATGTAAAACAATGCAAATTGTGCCAGTTAAGGTAATTGTAAGAAGAAGATGATGGTATCCCTACATATGTTTTTAATATAAACAACTAAGTTTACAGACCTAAAAACTTACAGAATAAAATTTCAGATTTCATTAAAAGACTGACTTAAGGGATATTAGGTCATTCTTTTAGGCCCCAGTGTAAGATTTATGAAAAGCATGAATTTCTCAGTGTTAACCTGGGTATTCTCAGTGGAATCACACATTCCCACTGATAATCTGCTCAATTTCATCATGACAGCCTTCTTTGTTTTATCTTAGAGAACCAATGAACCTATAATATCTATTGAATATTTCATGAGATCCATTTATTTATTTTTCCATTTATACATTCATCCATTTACTAAGCATCTTCTGATTGCCTTCTATATACTTGGTACTGTGTGAGATGTTGGAAATATGAAGATTAAGAGATTAGGGAAACCGTCTCAGCACATATGAGGCTCTGAAGTGGTAAGGAATATGGTAACTTCAAGGAGCAAAGAGGACAATAGCCAGAGCAAAGTAAGAAAGACATAGGGAGTTAGAAGAGGAAGATGAGGGTCATGTCATAGTGTATGTAGGGCTCTGTAGGACATGACAATTTGGTGTATCAAATAATTCTTTCCCTCTACAGTGATATGACACATGAGAACGGAAGTTTTATTTATCCAACCTTAGGGATATGCAATGAAAGAGTAAAAAATATTTGACTTCTTGTCACAAGCACCATTGTGGGTAATCCCCAAATCTCTAAACCAGGAAGGAAGTAAAGTTCTATGTAAACAAAAAGGAAATCAATCAACTTTTTTCAAAGAAATGGAACAAATAATCCTAAAATTTGTATGGAACCAGAAAAGACCCCGAATAACCAGAGGAATGTTGAAAAAGAAAAGCAGAGCTGGTGGCATCACAATCCCGGACTTCCAGCTCTATTACAAAGCTGTCATCATCAAGACAGTATGGTACTGGCACAAAAACAGACACAGAGATCAATGGAACAGAATAGAGAGCCCAGAAATGGACCCTCAACTCTATGATCAGCTAATCTTCAACAAAGCAAGAAAGAATGTCCAATGGAAAAAAGACAGTCTCTTCAACAAATGGTGTTGGGAAAATTGGGCAGCCACATGCAGAAGAATGAAACTGGACCATTTCCTTACACCACACACAAAAATAGACTCAAAATGGATGAAAGGCCTAAATGTGAGACAGGAGTCCATCAAAATCCTAGAGGACAACACAGGCAGCAACCTCTTCGACCTCAGCCGCAGCAACTTCTTCCTAGAAACATCACCAAAGGCAAGGGAAGCAAGGGCAAAAATGAACTATTGGGACTTCATCAAGATAAGAAGCTTTTACACAGCAAAAGAAACAGTCAACAAAACCAAACGACAACCAACAGAACGGGAGAAGATATTTGCAAATGACATATCAGATAAAGGGTTAGTATCCAAAATCTATAAAGAACTTATCAAACTCAACACCAAAAGAACAAATGATCCAATCAAGAAATGGGCAGAAGACATGAACAGACATTTTTCCAAAGAAGACATCCAAACGGCCAACAGACACATGAAAAAGTGCTTAACATCGCTCGGCATCAGGGAAATCCAAATCAAAACCTCAATGAGATACCACCACACACCAGTCAGAATGGCTAAAATTAACAAGTCAGGAAATGACCGATATTGGCAGGGATGCGGAGAAAGGGAAACCCTCCTACACTGTGGGTGGGAATGCAAGCTGGTGCAACCACTCTGGAAAACACTATGGAGATTCTTCAAAAAGTTGAAAATAGAGCTACCATACAATCCAGCAATTGTACTACTGGGTATTTATCCCAAAGATACAAATGTAGGGATCCGAAGGGGTATGTGCACCTGATGTTTATAGCAGCAATGCCCACAATAGCCAAACTGTGGAAAGAACCAAGATGTCCATCGACAGATGAATGGATAAAGAAGATGTGGTACATACAATGGAATATTATGCAGCCATCAAGGGGAATGAAATCATGCCATTTGCAACAACATGGATGGAACTGGAGGGTATTATGCTGAGCGAAATAAGTCAATCAGAGAAAGACATGTATCATATGATTTCACTGATATGAGGAATTCTTTTTTTTTTTTTTTTTTTAAATATTTTATTTATTTATTTGAGACAGAGAGAATGAGAGAGACAGAGCACATGAGAGGGGGGAGGGTCAGAGGGAGAAGCAGGCTCCCTGCCGAGCAGGGAGCCCGATGCGGGACTCGATCCAGGGACTCCAGGATCATGACCTGAGCCGAAGGCAGTCGCTTAACCAACTGAGCCACCCAGGCGCCCTGATATGAGGAATTCTTAATCTCAGGAAACAAACTGAGGGTTGCTGGAGTGGTGGGGGGTGGGAGGGATGGGGTGGCTGGGTGATAGACACTGGGAGGGTATGTGCTATGGTGAGCGCTGTGAATTGTGTAAGACTGATGAATCACAGACCTGTACCTCTGAAACAAATAATACATTATATGTTAAAAAAAAAGAAGAAGAAGATAGCAGGAAGGGAAAAATGAAGCGGGGGGAAATCAGAGGGGGAGACTAACCATGAGAGACTATGGACTCTGAGAAACAAACTGAGGGTTCTAGAGGGGAGCAGGGTGGGGTGATGGGTATTTAGGAGGGCACATACTGAATGGAGCAGTGGGTGTTATATGCAAACAGTGAATCATGGAACACTACATCAAAACCTAAATGATGTAATGTATGGTGATTAACATAACATAATAAAAAAAAAAAAGGAAATCAAAACCTGGAATGCAGAATTGAAAATACTAGTTTTGTTGCTTGAAGTGAGCTAAAATAACTTCTAGGAAATTAGACTAATAGTATGAGAGTTTTTATGGGTGGGAGAATAAGAAAGCAACTCTAGTCCACATTATTTTTCAAATTAAGTTCTGTCTTCTCATAGAAAATGAGGGGTGCCTGAGTGGCTCAGTCGTTAAGCGTCTGCCTACAGCCCAGGTCATGATCCCAGGATCCTGGGATCAAGCCCCGCATTGGGCTCCCTGCTTGGCTGGAGGCCTGCTTCTCCCTCTCTCACTCCCCCTGTTTGTATTCCCTCTCTCACTGTCTCTCTTTCTCTGTCAAATAAATAAAATCTTTAAAAAAAAAGAAAAGAAAATGAAAGCACCCAGTCTAGGGAGAAAAGAAAGTGGATAAGCTTTTATTGGGCAAAGTCAGAGAGGTAATGTTTAAAAATAAGGAATAATATGCTTTTGCAGCCAGAGAAAACCACACCTCAGATTCATTTGGTAACTGCAAACTAAAAAATATAAAAGAAGAAATATGTTCTTTGGAAATGTAGAAAAGCAAAACATTATATTCATTCCACAAGGGCAAATGCAATGAGGAGATTTAAATTATGTAAACATTTTATATAAACTTTATAATATAAAAAACTCTTATCCTAGAGAAAAGAAGAGAAATGCAACATGAAAATTTCCCTAATACTTTAAAGGATAAAAAACACACTGAATATGAAAACCTATCATCCTTGAGGTTGCTTGTGTTTAAGGTACAATGTTATCTTTAGCTATATGCCTTTTTCTTTGTATTTCACAAATATTCCATTACTCAGATGTTCATTAATTCTAAACATCATGAAATAAAATACTAGCATTTCATGTCTCCTTAGTTCGGTTTAACATTGTTATCCTATCAATATGCAAATTTCAAAAAGATAATTAACAATGTGAATTATAGCCAAGTGCTTTTTTCCTTTGTGTAAGTGAATTTATCATATTATATTAAAAGGAAATATATAATCAGGGGTACATAAAGCTGTAAAGAAAGGGGTCATAAATATAGATGTCACTGTATGAGTATAAGTGGTCACTGTAAGAAATAAAAAGAATAGAAAGGCTATGAAAATCAAAAGCATAGTTCAACTCATCCCCCTGCTCACCTCCCCTCCAGTAACCCTCAGTTTGTTCTCTATAGTTAAGAGTCTGTTTTCTGGTTTGCCTCTCTCTTCTTTCCCCCCTATGTTCATTTGTTTTGTTTTTTAAATTCCACATATGAGTGAAATCACATGGTATCTGTCTTTCTCTGACTGACTTATTTCGCTTAGCATAATACTCTCTAGCTGCATCCACAGTGTTGTCTGTAAGTGATGAATCACTAAATTCTACACCTGAAACTAATATTACACTGTATTTAACTAGCTGAAATTTAAATAAAAACTTGAAAAAGAAAAGAAGAAAATAAAATTACAATTAACTTTGTTTCATTAAAAAATTCACTCTTATTTTTGCATTCAATCAATTTTTCTTAGAATCTAGTCTTCTAACTATTTTTAGTAAGACATAAACAAATGCAGGATAGAAATAAAGGAGATTAAAGGTAAAATATTAATTTTTAAAGGACCTCTAAAGCCAACTTACCAGATTTCTGAAGTGAGGATGAATTTTCTAAAGAAAAATTCCCATCAATTTTAATATCAGCATAGACTATATCTCCAGCCATTGCACATATTAAAAAGAGAGAGAAGACCAAAAATGATGTTCTACTGAAGGGAGTCTCAGTTCTGCAAATAAACTTCTGGTGAAGTCAAATAATCTGCTCTCCCAAATTTGGTGGATTTCCTCTATGAATATAGGACAAAAGCAATGTGCTCAGTCTTACCAATCAAGGTAATAGATTTTTGAACACTTCATGGTATGGAAGAAAACTACTATTCATCCAGCAGTTTCTTGCTCTACAGTTTGTTTTCTAGGTTTGGAATAATTTTAACGTTTAATACCACAGAAGATATCATACCGCTTTTTTCTTCTATGAACTACTTCCTCTTTTAGTTCAGACATATATTCTCTGGTAGAAACTCTGATCATTCAGCATTTTCTCCAAAGTGGAATAGCAATTTGGAAGGGAGGACAAAAAAAAAGGGATTTTATTATGGAGGTGATAGAAATGCATCTTCTCATCTTGAAATGCATTGCATTTACCTAGGTATTACCTTTTTTTTTTTTTTTTAACCTAGGTAAAAATTCCCTTAAACCTCTTTCTTCTCTCATGTGGTTTGTAATATTAACATCAAACTGAGTCAAAGCATGGATCCTGCAGAGGATTTCCAAGCTGAAAAATTATATTTGAGACAGAAATAAACTCTCTGTCAAAATAACTCAAGGTTGTGTCATAAAAAAGAAATCTTATGTTTAAATAAGGTTCATAGAATTTTCCTCTTGAGTGCAATATAGAAAACAATAGATTTTAATCTCCTGGCTCTTCTAAAGCTCCATTAATATTATATTAAAGGAATAAAAATTTAGAAGTCTAAAACAATAATGAAAAAGAAGTGAATTCTAGACAGATAAGGAAAAAAAATCAGCCACTTCCCAAAAGATAGAGATATGATAACTGATGAAACAAAGCAGGAGAAAGTGAAGTAAAAAATAAGCAGAGGGAAATACCTGAGGAGGGACCAGCCACCTATGAAACCCTCATAAGACTCAGAGCTCAGAAATGTCAGATATGAAAAATGACAGGATGCATTAGTTTATAACTAGTAGATTAATTGAAATTCTGCACATGGAAGAGTTGATTTCCTCAACATTCATCCAAATACATTGCATAGAATTATTTAAACTGCAGTCATCCTTACCCCCTCAGATCCAAGGAATTTTATCTATGTTAATCAAATAGCTAGAGAACAGACCTTGGTTTACTGGCATCAAGTGTTCCCTCAGTATAATGGCTAAACCCACTAGGCTTCTGACATGGATGGGCTATGTATGGGTTGACCTCTGTCTCTCAAGACTGCTATGGCACTTTTTCTTCCCTGGGTTGTTCTAACACTTTATATGTTGATCTGCATTTTATACATGAAAAACTGACTTTGAGAGGTTATATGCAAATAGTTGCATAACCAGTACATTTTCAGAGTGAGGATTTGAACTCATATCAAACAGTCCAAAGCCCACACTATGATGCGATAATGCTTTCTAGATTTTGAGAGCAAGCATCACATTTTATTATTCTTCTTTGTTATATCCATCCCTCAATCTATGCCTGAAACATAACAGACACTTAGTAATTATGTGTTGGATTACCAAAACAGTTAATGCTATGTTGAATTTTATTACTGTACTCTTAATATTTTTCCAGAATGAAAGCAATCATTTTTGACTAAAAAGCAGACTTCTATTCATATGAAAAATATTATTGAAGGTTTAACCATAAAAACCAAAAGAAATAGTAGCATGTAGAGAATCTATTTAAGTTAGGTAATAAATCCTTGGGATCTACACATTTAATATTAATAATCTGTCTCCTCTCTATGTCCAAAATAAGTAACCAGGGTATGAGTTATGAAGTAATCTCTAACTTTGTTGAGATTTAACTTTGATTGTCATTATTCTTGTTGGTTGGGCTCACTTAGCCAGAAAGACCATTTTATAGACAGTCAACTTGTGGATTAGTTAAATAATGGGATATTAAAAGTAGTTGTGCCTTTGCAATGTGTGTCATTAAATAATAGAAATAAAATATGTCCAGAAACAAAATAGAGCTGTTCAGCTAAGTACTCTAGATTCATCTAATATTCATCAGTAAAGGCATGAAAGAATAACAGCTTAAAATGATCTCAAACTTGGTGGCAACTTTCCTAGTCTATAATTTTTTTGAACGTTGAGTTCAATTAAGCATTAATGATTAAAATATGTGGTGTTCAGTTATCATTATTGATGGATACCAGATCTAAGTAATTAAATATTATGCATTTGAAATGTGCCTTATTATTGTCCTAACTTTAATTATTTTATTAATCATGGTTCTGTGCATGGATTCCAAATGGAATCCTCAATCTTGGCCTATTTTCTGGAGTACAAGTTCTCAATTCCAACTGCCTTCCAACACCTGAAAATCAAAATAATCAAAAATAATCCAACTTCACCTCTCCTTCCACTGGGTCATCCCTTTCTTTTGGTTGCCCCATTACCTTTGCAGAAACTCAGGCTTAATATCTCTCCTTTGTATACACCTCTTGTCACATTTCAAAAAGTATGTGTGGGTGAGTGATGGACTGTAACATATAATAATTTATTCATTTGAGATGGAGTCCTTTTCAATTTAACAAATTTAACAAACTGAGGGTTGCTGGATTGGTGGGGGGTGGGAGGGATGGGGTAGCTGGGTGATGGACGTTGGGGAGGGTCCGTGCTATGGTGAGCGCTGTGAATTGTGTAAGACTGATGAATCACAGACCTGTACCTCTGAAACAAATAATACATTATATGTTAAAAAAAAGAAGAAGAAGACAGTAGGAAGGGAAAAATGAAGGGGGGGAAATCGGAGGGGGAGAAGAACCATGAGAGACTATGGACTCTGAGAAAGAAACTGAGGGTTCTAGAGGGGAGGGGGGTGGGGGAATGGGTTAGCCTGGTGGTGGGTTTTAAAGAGGGCACGTATTGAATGGAGCACTGGGTGTTATATGCAAACAATGAATCATGGAACACTACATCAAAAAAAAAAAAAAATAGGAAAAAAAAAAGATGTGACATTTGCAACAACACGGATAAACCTAATGGGTATTTGCTAAGTGAAATAACCAAGAAAAAGAAAGACGACTACCATATGATTTCACTTATATGTGGAATCTAAAGAACAAAACAAAACAAAAAAAATGAAAAGCAGAAACATACCTATAAGTACAGAGAACAAACTTACGTTTCCAGAGCGGAGGGAGTTGGAGAATGGGCAAAATGGGTGCAGGGGAGTGGAAGATATAGGCTTTCAGTTATGGAATGAGTAAGTCACGAGCATGAAAGGCACATTATAGGGAATATAGTCAATGGTATTGTAATAGTGTTCTATGGCGACAGATGGTGGCTACACTTATGGTGAGCACAGCATAATGGATAGACTTGTCAAATTACTGTTGTACACTGGAAATGTAACATTGTGTGTTAACTATACTCCAATAAAAAATAAATTGAAATAAAAATAAATTTAAAGATAAATAAAAATTAATAAAAGTTATCACCAAAAAGCCTTCAATCTACTCTACTCCTATTAGTAAAATGAGAAATAAAAATAAGACAAGAAAGAAAAAAGAATAAAGAAGTCATAGGGAGGTAATGCACAACATGGTGATTACAGTGATAATACTGTATTGCATATTTGAAAGTTGCTAAGATAGTTGATCTTAAAAGTTCTCCTCACAAGAAAAACAATTTCTGTTACTATGTATGGTAATGATGTTAACTAGACTTATTGTGATTATTTTCCGATATATACAATACTCGATCATTCTGTTGCCCACCTGAAACTAATATAACATTATATGTCAATTATACCTTAATAAGAATATTTTTAAAAGAAAAAAAATGATGTGTGGACTTTACATGAGGAATTTTGATTTTCATTTGGGTTGTGTCCTGTACATTAGAATTTTTAAAATCTTTATATATGATTCCATATGTAGTCAAGGTTGAAAACTGTCAAGCTATCACATGTGAGTTTGGAGTGAGGTACAGATTTTGCAACAAGAAGAAGAAAAAATCAGACAGCCGTGACAGAAGCAGAAATAGCAGCACCACTGACATAGAAGAGACTGGGTTCCTACACACCAAAGCACCAAAGAAAACAAGGTCTACTATGTTCCACAAACCAGTGAAACTCCTTAGTAGCAGAGGCCAAACCCGAGGAAAACATACGACTCTCATAAGTTAGCTTTGATTTCTTTTTTAAAACAGAGTCCATGACTCAGTGTGAGCTAAATGAAATGCATCCATGGATTGCTTTTAATCATGGGCCTCCCCCAGTTGTCTTTATGCCCTATAGAATGCTATCTCAGAAATAAAACAACTAAGAGAGTGTGTGGAAATAACCCTTTGCCTTCTAGCAGAGGAAAAGTAGATCGGTGTTTGAGGATCTGCCTTGCACGAATGGATTTGAGAGGTATGATGTTGCATGTTACTGCCCCTGCTCCTAAGTTTGCATATTCTAAATTTAGCGGGAGTGCCGAATAGTCAGCATTCTCTTATTCTAGCCACCACCAATTCGTGTTCTGTTGTGGCAAAGCATCTTTTTTGGAGGTATCTGATGAGCTGCTTACTTGCACGGAGACTTAAGGACCAGAAAAATTCAGACGCTTTAAGTGTTGCTTGTATCTGGAGGACTTCACTATGATCCCCAAATAATGGAAGGCAAAAAACCCAGCTCAGCCTCCTTGAAAGAAGAGAGGAAACATAGAAGTCATCTAAGAGATGTATCTGCCTGCAGCTAGAAATTCTTACATTCATTAAACAGAAGGAACAAAGTTCTGATAACAAAAAAGTTGGTTGGAACAAAGAAAAGGAGGCAATAAATGAGGACCAGGGCACCGGGAGAAAATTCATTCTTTCAGATATTTCCCAAATATCTTTTATTGCGTATGTTCTGCTTGAAAAAGTAATTATCTACCTTAGACACAGAAAACAAAAAGACTTCAAAAGAACAGGGTACTTAGCTTTGGTTTTCAACACAAGAAATTCCCAGAAGTCAAATAGAACTGTAGATATCTGAAGTTTTAAATGCATTTTTCCGTAAAAATTGGGAGCCAGGTGAACAAAGAGTCTGTGGCCCCCTAATGATTAAAGTATTCCCTAGTCCAGAATCTGCAACAAGAAATGTGGCTACTAGGGGGCGGAGCAAGATGGCGGAGGAGTAGGAGACCTGGATTTCGTCTCCTCTCAGGAATTCAGCTGGATAGGGATCAAACCATTCTGAACACCTACAAACTCAACAGGAGATCGAAGAAAAGAATAGCAACAACTCTCTGAACAGAAAAGCGACCACTTTCTGGAAGGTAGGACGTGCGGAGAAGTGAATCCGAGGCGATATTCGGGAGGATAGACGGCGGGGGAGGGGCCTCCGTCGGCCGCTTCTGGCAAGTGATAGAGCCGCGGAGCACAAAATCGGAACTTTTAGAAGTCTGCTCCGCTGAGGGACGTCACTCTGGTGGCGAAGTGGGGGGTGGAACCCTCGCGGGACAGTGTGGTCTCAGGACCCTCGGGGTCACAGAAAGACCGGGGGTGCCTGAGTGCGGCAGAGCTCCCAGGTATCGGAGCGGGGAAGCCGGCTGCAGAGACAGAGCCCAGGCGCGGGCTCTCAGCTCGGGGTTGCCATAAACCGTGATCCGCGGCACAGTCGGGCCACTGCTCCTCCAGCAGGGACCCAACAAGCGGCAGATCCGGGGAGACTCACCTTCTTCCCCCGGGAGGAGAGGTGCGGGAGCGCACCGCAGGGATCTGCTGGGTTTGGAGACTCCACCCGGGGTCGGGTGCCAGATAGAAACGCGCGGTCACAGGCCGGGTGAGCACGGAGTGCGGCCGGAGACCGGGGACACGGGAGTGATTGACTGCTTTTCTCTGGGGGCTCGCTGAGGAGCGGGACCCCGAGTTCTCGGCTCCTCCGGGCGGAGACTGGGAGGCCGCCATTTTCACTCTCCGCCTCCAAAGCTGTACAGAAAGCTTGCAGGGAACAAAAGCTCCGGAGAGCAAACCCGAGCAGATTACTTAGCCCGGGACCGGCAAGGGCGGGGCAATTCTGCCTCCGGCAAAGACATTTGGGAACCACGGCAACAGGCCCCTCCCCCAGAAGATCAGCAAGAACAGCCAGCCAAGACCAAGTTTACCGATCAATGAGAACGGCAGAACTCCAGCGCTAGGGGAATACTGCACATAGAATTCATGGCTTTTTTACCATGATTCTTTAGTCTTTCAAAGTTAATTATTTTTTTTAACTTTTTTCTTTTTTCTTTTTTTTTGAATTTTTCTTTTTCCCTTTTTTAACCATTTTCAAACAACTTATCATTTCCTTTTTTAAAATTTTTTATAATTTCCAACTTTACAGTCATATTCCATCCCTTCATCATATCAACCCTTATTTTTGTACATATATAAGTTTTTCTTTCTTTAAAATTTTGGGAGGGACTTTCTTTTAACAGACCAAAATACACCCAAAATCTAGTGTGTGGCACTGATCTATAATCCAGCCTGATCATATTTGATCACATTCTGTTTTTGTTTTGTTTTGTTTTGTTCTGCTTTTGTTTGTTTTTATCTTTATCTTTTTCTTTTTGTTTTTTTCTTTCCTTTTCTTTTTTCTCTCTTTCCCTTTCTTTTCCCACTGCTTCAGGTCTTTTCTGATTTGTTTAGAGTATATTTTCTGGGGACGTTGTTACCCTGCTAGCATTTTGTTCTCTCATTAATCTATTCTCCTCTGCACAAAATGACAAGACGGAAAAAATCACCTCAACAAAAAGAACAAGAGGTAGTACCGACTGCCAGGGACCTACTCAATACGGACATTAGTACGATGTCAGATCTAGAGTTCAGAATCATCACTTTAAAGATACTAGCTGGGCTTGAAAAAAACATGGAAGTTATTAGAGAAACCCTTCCTGGAGAAGTAAAAGAACTAAAATCGAACCAAGTAGAAATCAAAAAGGCTATTAATGAGGTGCAATCAAATATGGGGGCGCTAACTGCTAGGATAAATGAGGCAGAAGAAAGAATCAGTGAGATAGAAGACCAAATGATGGAAAATAAAGAAGCTGAGAAAAAGAGAGATAAACAACTACTGGATCACGAGGGCAGAATTTGAGAGATAAACGATACCATAAGACGAAACAACATTAGAATAATTGGGATCCCAGAAGAAGAAGAAAGAGAGAGAGGGGCAGAAGGTATAATGGAGCAAATTATAGCAGAGAACTTCCCTAATTTGGGGAAGGAAACAGGCATCAAAATCCAGGAAGCACAGAGAACCCCTCTCAAAATCAATAAAAATAGGTCAACACCCCGACATCTAATAGTAAAACTTACAAGTCTCAGAGACAAAGAGAAAATCCTGAAAGCAGCTCGGGAGAAGAGATATGTAACCTACAATGGTAGAAACATTAGATTGGCAACAGACTTATCCACAGAGACCTGGCAGGCCAGAAAGGACTGGCAGGACATATTCAGAGCACTAAATGAGAAAAATATGCAGCCAAGAATACTATATCCAGCTAGGCTGTCATTGAAAATTGAAGGAGAGATAAAAAGCTTCCAGGACAAACAAAAACTAAAGGAATTTGCAAACACGAAACCAGCCCTACACAAATATTGAAAGGGGTCCTCTAAGCAAAGAGAGAGCCTAAAAGCAACATAGACCAGAAAGGAACACAAACAATATACAGTAACAGTCACTTTAGAGGCAATACAATGGCACTGAATTCCTATCTTTCAATAGTTACCCTGAATGTAAATGGGCTAAATGCCCCAATCAAAAGACACAGGCTATCAGATTGGATTAAAAAACAAGACCCATCGATATGCTGTCTGCAAGAGACTCATTTTAGACCCAAAGACACCCCCAGATTGAAAGTGAGGGGGTGGAAAACCATTTACCATGCTAATGGACACCAAAAGAAAGCTGGGGTGGCAAT
This sequence comes from Phoca vitulina, assembly GCF_004348235.1. Taxonomy (NCBI): domain Eukaryota; kingdom Metazoa; phylum Chordata; class Mammalia; order Carnivora; family Phocidae; genus Phoca; species Phoca vitulina. Next base: position 9,680,001 of record NW_022589762.1, read on the forward strand.
CCTTATATCAGACAAATTAGATTTTAAACCAAAGACTGTAATAAGAGATGAGGAAGGACACTATATCCTACTTAAAGGGTCTATCCAACAAGAAGATCTAACAATTGTAAATATCTATGCCCCTAACATGGGAGCAGCCAATTATATAAGGCAATTAATAACAAAAGCAAAGAAACACATCGACAACAATACAATAATAGTGGGGGACTTTAACACCCCCCTCACTGAAATGGACAGATCGTCTAAGCAAAAGATCAACAAGGAAATAAAGACTTTAAATGACACACTGGACCAAATGGACTTCACAGACATATTCAGAACATTCCATCCCAAAGCAACGGAATACACATTCTTCTCTAGTGCCCATGGAACATTCTCCAGAATAGATCACATCCTAGGTCACAAATCAGGTCTCAACCAGTACCAGAAGATTGGGATCATCCCCTGCCTATTTTCAGACCACAATGCTTTGAAACTAGAACTCAATCACAAGAGGAAAGTC
>NW_022589762.1:9700502-9706062 GCF_004348235.1 Phoca vitulina
ACATTTGTATCTTTGGGGTAAATACCCAGTAGTGCAATTGCTGGGTCATAGGGTAGCTCTATTTTCAACTTTTTGAGGAACCTTGATACTGTTTTCCAGAGTGGCTGCACCACCTTGCATTCCCACCAACAGTATAGGAGGGTTCCCATTTCTCCAAATCTCCGCCAATGTCTATCATTTCCTGAATTGTTAATTTTAGCCATTCTGACTGGTGTGAGGTGGTATCTCATTGAGGTTTTGATTTGGATTTCCCTGATGCCGAGTGATGTTGAGCACTTTTTCATGTGTCTGTTGGCCATTTGGATGTCTTCTTTGGAAAAATGTCTGTTCATGTTTTCTTGCCCATTTCTTGATTGGATCATTTGTTCTTTGGGTGTTGAGTATGATAAATTCTTTATCGATTTTGGATACTAGCCCTTTATCTGCAAATATCTTTTGCAAATATCTTCTCCCATTTGCAAATATCTTCTCCCATTCTGTTGGTTGTCTTTTGGTTTTAGTGACTGTTTCCTTTGCTGTGCAAAAGCTTCTTATCCAGATGAAGTCCCACTACTTCATTTTTACCCTTGCTTCCCTTGCCTTTGGCGATGTTTCTAGGAAGAAGTTGCTGTGGCTGAGGGCGAAGAGGTTGCTGCCTGTGTTCTCCTCTAGGATTTTGATGGACTCCTGTCTCACATTTACATCTTTCATCCATTTTGAGTCTATTTTTGTGTGTGGTGTAAGGAAATGGTCCAGTTTGATTCTTCTGCATGTGGCTGTCCAATTTTCCCAACACCATTTGTTGAAGAGACTGTCTTTTTTCCATTGGACATTCTTTCCTGCTTTGTCGAAGATTAGCTGATCATAGAGTTGAGGGTCCATTTCTGGGCTCTCTATTCTGTTCCATTGATCTCTGTGTCTGTTTTTGTGCCAGTACCATACTGTCTTGATGATGACAGCTTTGTAATAGAGCTGGAAGTCCAGAATTGTGATGCTGCCAGCTTTGCTTTTCTTTTTCAACATTCCTCTGGCTATTCAAGGTCTTTTCTGGTTCCATACAAATTTTAGGATTATTTGTTCCATTTCTTTGAAAAAAGTGAATGGTATTTTGATAGTGATTGCATTGAATATGTAGATTGCTCTAGGTAGCAAAGACATTTTCACAATATTTGTTCTTCCAATCCATGAACATGGAATATTTTTCCATTTCTTTGTGTCTTCCTCAATTTCTTTCATGAGTGTTCTATAGTACAGATCCTTTTCCTCTTTGGTTAGATTTATTCCTAGGTATCTTATGGTTTTGGGTGTAATTGTAAATGGGATCAACTCCTTAATTTCTCTTTCTTCTGTCTTGTTGTTGGTGTATAGGAATGCCACTGATTTCTGTGCATTGATTTTATATCCTGCCACTTTACTGAATTCCTATATGAGTTCTAGCAGTTTTGGAGCAGAGTCTTTTGGGTTTTCCACATAAAGTATCATATCATCTGCAAAGAGTGAGAGTTTGACTTCTTCTTTGCTGATTCTAATGCCTTTTATTTCTTTTTGTTGTCTGATTATTGTGGCTAGGACTTCTAATAATGTTGAATAGCAGTGGTAATAGTGGACATCTCTGCAGTGTTCCTGACCTTAGGGGGAAAGCTCTGTTTTTCTCCATTTAAGAATGATATTTGTGGGGCGCCTGGGTGGCTCAGTTGGTTAAGCAACTGCCTTCAGCTCAGGTCATGATCCTGGAGTCCCAGGATCAAGTCCCACATCGGGCTCCCTGCTCAGCAGGGAGTCTGCTTCTCCCTCTGATCCTCCCCCTCTTATGCTCTCTGTCTCCCATTCTCTCTCTCAGATAAATAAATAAAATAAAATAAAAAAAAGAGAATGATATTTGCTGTGGGTTTTTCATAGATGGCTTTTATGATATTGAGGTATGTACCCTCTATGCCTATACTCTGAAGAGTTTTAATCAAGAAAGGATGCTGTACTTTGTCAAATGTTTTTTCTGCATCTATTGAGAGGATCATATGGTCTTGTTCTTTCTTTCGTTAATGTATTGTCTCACATTGATTGATTTGCGGGTGTTGAACAAACCTTGCAGCCCAGGGATAAATCCCAGTTGGTCCTGGGGAATAATCCTTTTAATGTACTGTTGAATCCTATTGGCTAGTATTTTGATGAGAATTTTTGCATCCATGTTCATCAAGGATATTGGTCTATAATTCTCCTTCTTGATGGGGTCTTTGTCTGGCTGGGGATCAGGGTAATGGTGGCCTCATAAAACGAGTTTGGAAGTTTTCCTTCCGTTTCTATTTTTTGGAACAGTTTCAGAAAAATAGGTATTAATTCTCCTTTAAATGTTTGGTAGAATTCCCCTGGGAAGCCATCTGACCCTGGACTCTTGTTTGTTGGGAGATTTTTGATGACTGCCTCAATTTCCTTAGTGGTTATAGGTCTGTTCAGGTTTTCTATTTCTTCCTGGTTCAGTTTTGGTAGTTGATACATCTCTAGGAGTGCATCCATTTCTTCCAGGTTATCTAATTTGCTGGCATAGAGTTGCTCATAATATGTTCTTAAAATTGTTTGTGTTTCTTTGGTGTTGGTTGTGATCTCTCCTCTTTCATTCATGATTTTATTTATTTGGGTCCTTTCTCTTTTCTTTTTGATAAGTCTGGCCAGGGGGTTATCGATCTTGTTAATTCTTTCAGAGAACCAGCTCCTAGTTTCGTTGATCAGTTCTACTGCTCTTTTGGTTCCTAGTTCATTGATTTCTGCTCTGATCTTTATTCTTTCTCTTCTCCTGCTGGGTTTAGGCTTTATTTGCTGTTCTTTCTCCAGCTCCTTTAGTGTAGGGTTCGGTTGTGTATTTGAGACATTTCTTGTTTCTTGAGAAAAGCTTATATTGCTATATACTTTCCTCTTAGGACTACCTTTGCTGCATCCCACAGATTTTGAGCAGTTGTGTTTTCATTTTCATTGGTTTCCATGAATTTTTTTAATTCTTCCCTTATTTCCTGGTTGACCCATTCATTCCTTAGGAGGATGCTCTTTAGCCTCCATGTATTTGAGTTTTTTCTGACTTTCCTCTTGTGATTGAGTTCTAGTTTCAGAGCATTGTGGTCTGAAAATAGGCAAGGAATGATCCCAATCTTTTGGTACTGGTTGAGACCTGATTTGTGACCAAGGATGTGATCTATTCTGGAGAAGGTTCCATGGGCACTAGAGAAGAATGTGTATTCTGTTGCTTTGGGATGGAATGTTCTGAATAGATCTGTGAAGTCTATTTGGTCCAGTGTGTCATTTAAAGTCTTTATTTCCTTGTTGATCTTTTGCTTAGATGATCTGTCCATTTTTAGTGAGGGGAGTGTTAAAGTCCCCCACTATTATTGTATTGTTGTCAATGTGTTTCTTCGATTTTGTTATTAATTGGCTTATATAATTGGTTGCTTTCTTCTTGGGGGCATAGATATTTACAATTGTTAGATCTTCCTGTTGGATAGACCCTTTAAGTATTATATAGAGTCTTTTCTCATCTCTTATTATAGTCTTTGGTTTAAAATCTAATTTGTCTGATATAAGGATTGCCTGCCTCCCCAGCTTTCTTTTCGTGTCCATTAGCATGGTAAATAGTTTTCCACTTCCTCACTTTCAATCTGGAGGTGTCTTTGGGTCTGAAATGAGTCTCTTGCAGGCAGCATATCAATGGGTCGTGTTTTTTTATCCAATCTGATACCCTGTGTCTTTTGATTGGGGCATTTAGCCCACTTACATTCAGGGTAACTATTGAAAGATATGAATTTAGTGCCATTGTATTGCCTGTAAGGTGACTGTTATGGTATATTATCTCTGTTCCTTTCTGGTTTATGTTACTTTTAGGCTCTCTCTTTGCTTAAAGGACCCCTTTCAATATTTCTTGTAGGGCTGGTTTCATGTTTGCAAATTCCTTTAGTTTTTGTTTGTCCTGGAAGCTTTTTATCTCTCCTTCTATTTTCACTGACAACCTAGCTGGATATAGTATTCTTGGCTGCATATTTTTCTCACTTAGTGCTCTGAAGATATCATGCAGTCCTTTCTGGCCTGCCAAGTCTCTGTGGTTAAGTCTTTTCCCAGTCTAATGTTTCTACCATTGTAGGTTACAGATCTCTTCTTCCGAGCTGCATTCAGGATTTTCTCTTTGTCTCTGAGACTCGTAAGTTTTATTATTAGATGTCGGGGTGTTGACCTATTTTTATTGATTTTGAGGGGTGTTCTCTGTGCCTCCTGGATTTTGATGCCTGTTTCCTTCCCCAAATTAGGGAAGTTCTCTGCTATAATTTCCTCCAATATACCTTCTGCCCCTCTCTCTCTTTCTTCTTCTTCTTCTTCTTCTTCTTCTTCTTCTTCTGGGATCCCAATTATTCTAATATTGTTTTGTTTTATGGTATCACTTATCTCTCGAATTCTGCCCTGGTGACCCAGTTTATCTCTCTTTTTCTCAGCTTTTTATTCTCCATCATTTGGTCTTCTAGATCACTAATTTTCTCTTATGCCTCACTTATCCTAGCAGTTAGAGCCTCCATTTTTGATTGCACCTCAGTAATAGCCTTTTGGATATCGACTTGGTTAGATTTTAGTTCTTTTATTTCTCCAGAAAGGGTTTCTCTAATATCTTCCATGCTTTTTTCAAGCCCAGCTAGTATCTTTAAAATCGTCATTCTGAACTCTAGTTCTGATATCTTACTAATGTCCGTATTGATTAGGTCCCTGGCAGTCGGTACTGCCTCTTGTTCTTTTTTTTGAGGTGAGTTTTTCCATCTTGTCATTTTTCCAGAGGAGAAAACAAAGTGGTAACAGGGTAAAAACGCCCCCAGGAAAATATACACTAAACAAATCAGAAGAGACCTGAAACCGGGGGAAAAGAAAGGGAAAGAAAGAAAAAAGAAAAAGAAAAAGATAAAAACAAAGAAACAAAAACAAAACAAAGCAAAAAAACCAGAATATGATCAAATATGATCAGGCTGGTGCACAGATCAGTGCCACACACTAGATTTTGGGCGAATTTTGTTCGGTTAGAAGAAAGTGCCTCCTCTCACTCTTTCTGTCAAATAAATAAATACAGTCTTTAAAAAAAAAAAAAAGAAGAAAGTGCCTCCCAAAATTTTAAAGAAAGAAAAACTTATATATGTAAAAAATAAGGGTAAATACAATGAAGGGATGGAATATGACTGTAAAGATGAAAATTATAAAAGATTTTATAAAAGAAATTGATAAGAAGTTTGTTGAAAAAAGAAAGAAGAGGATTAAAACAAAAAGGGAGAGAATGTGGTCAGGCAGGAGACTCAAACAAAGCCATACACTAGAGTATTAGGGTATATTTTGGTCTGTTAGAAGAAACTGTATCCCAAAATTTTAAAGGGATATATATATATATATATATATACACCAAAAATAAAGTTAACTACTATGAAGGGATAGAATATGACTCTAAAAATGAAAAATAAAAAAGATTTTTTAAAAAAAGGGATTGATAAGATGTTGGTTGAAAAAGGGAAAAAGAAAAATTGAAGAAAAAGAAAAAATGAAAATGAAAAAAATTAACTTTGAAAGACTAAAG